>NW_026645858.1:0-70110 GCF_949987535.1 Balaenoptera acutorostrata | reverse complement strand
CCCTGCAAGAGAGTAGTCGTGTTAAGCTAAGTTGTTTAAAACAATTCATCTTTTGAGTGGAAGACGATGAGGCTGTCAGGTCTCATTGAGAGCATCCTTGTATAGGTTATTTAGCTAGAAGTAGGTGCCTGATAGTACTACAGAAAGAGATGCTATTTCTGCAAGGGATAATAGCAATATTTTATTGAAGTGCTAGTCAAGCCATCTATATTAAAGGACTATTTTTTAAGATTTCTAATTCATCGTAGGCCAATGTAAAATCCAATAAAATCCAATAAAAAATAGAAAAAGTGAAAAAGACATATAAAATATAAGCTTCATTTTCTCCTCATAATGATGAAAATTAGGTATGTGATCACACATAGATACAAGGGAGTCTTGGAAATATAATTACTGACTGGACATCCACCTCCCAACAGTAACTGTGTTATAGAAGAGGAAGCATGAGCTTTGGTGGACAGCCAGTTCACTGCATTGCCTCATCAAAAACTAATCAGTGTCTTGGCTTCAGTCCATCTTTTGTTATAAGAGTAATGACAACAATTATCATAATGACAGGAAAAAAGTCAATATTTATTGAGAATATCCTATATATCAAGCATAAAGCTAAGGGTTTTTTAGTCATGATTTTATTTTAAATAAATAAATAAATAAATTGTCATTTCAGTTATTAGTAAGGATTTATCAAAAGTATTTGGGTCTAGTTGACTCTGAGTGAGGTAATAAAAGGAACTTCTAGACTTTTATGGCTAAAGGCTGGATTTTAGAAGAAAACCGCTCATGAAAGAGCATGTATATATCCTCCCCTTGTTTAATTGCTTCCCACTGTGAATTTATCAATAGGGAAACAGGATTTCAAACATACGCCAAAGGTTTGTGGAGGGAGATTCTCTGGCTTGTATAGAGTTGGGGATGGATGAGAGAATGAGTTAAAGCAGTGCTATTTTTCTTTCCACTTTGGCAGGGAAATATATAAGACAATGAGAAGTCTCTCCTCATATGTTTTGACATACTTTCTCTATGATCATTTATCAACATCCCAGGCTGGATAGGGCATAAGGAAAATTTCCATAATTAACACATCAAAAAGTCATTTGATCTGACTGGGAAAATAATGTCACATGGTTTCCAAGGAGAATTTTTAAATATCTTCCCAAACATTGCCATTTTCCCTTTCCTCCTTAAAAAAATATTTTAACTTGGAATATTCTTAATTTGACATTACAAAAAAAAATGTGTCTGAAATGAAATGGGAACTGGAAAAGTAGAAAATAAAATGAGTGAACTTACTTTTGCCTGTACTATCTTATCGTTCTGACCTAAAAGCCCGGGGCTATATTTTAGCTGCATTGATGTGTCAACAAAAGCATTTGAGGAGGCATTCTGCTTCCTTGTTGTTGTTTCCATTTTAACAAAAAGAAAAATCCAGATAATCTACAAAATCATAACTTTTCTCTGAGACCATCAGAGAGTAGAGGTCATAGGACACTCCACTCCAGGAACCAAATTAAATAAGGTGACATCAGGGCACTGCTGAAGTGTGATGCATTAAATATAGTTAAATATAGCAACAACAACAAAACAACCCCACAAACTCAGTTTAATTATTGACCTGATTGACTTATTGACTTAGAGACAATATCAAACAATCTAACACAAGAATAATTGGAGCCCTAAAGGAACAAGAGAGAGAAAACAGGCAGAATAAATGTTTAAAGAGATAATGGCAGAGAATTTTTATAATTTTTTATAAATTTAAACAACATTTTCCACAAGATTCTGCATTCTCACACCTAGGCATACCTAAGAGAAATCAAAAAGTATTCCCACCCGCAGACAAATACCTGAATATTTATGACAGCTTTATTCACAACATCCACAACTAGAAATAACCAAAATGTCAATTAACTGGTAAATGGATACACAAATTGTGTTATATGCATGTAGTGGAATGATCCTCAGCAATAAAAAGGAGCAAACTATTGATACATGCAGCAAAATATTTGAATCTCAAAAGCATTATGCTGAGTTAAAGAAACTAGATACAAAAGCCTACATGATTCCATTCACATGACATTCTGGAAAACACAATACTATACTGTCAGTATACAGTTGGATCACTGGCTACCAGGGGCTGAGTGAGAGGAGGGGGAATTGTCTACAAAGGGTTATAAGGAAACTTTTTTGGGATGATGGAAATATTCTAAATCTTCCTTGTGGTGCAGAAACATGACTATTTGTCAAATCTCATTGAACTGTATAATAAAAAATATAAATTTTATTATAAGTAAATGATACCTCAGTAAACCTGATTTAAATAATTTGGGAGAAATTAAGGACAGCATGGAAGTCCTAGATGGAAATATTTTGATAGAATAAGGTCTCACCAGTATAATTCTTCTAAAATTGTGAGGAAGTCTTTCGGCTTAATTAAGGGAACTTCCTGGATTTATTAGTTCACTGGTATCTTTGAAAACAGGCAAAGCAGGATATTGGCTACTACTTCAGAGAATACAGTTTTTGAAGAGCTGTCAATGAACTGGAAATAATAAGGTGACAGACTTGTAGGAAGAACCCAGAGTTTGATAACACATCTTACCTACAATACTATGTCTTTAAAATGGCTCTAAGACCTTTAAATTTTTTTAAATGGTCCCCCAGGAATCTTTTGAACGACATAAGCTTTCAAGTTACATTGAGTCACCTCAACTGATTATAAAGAAAATAGGAAGTTAAAGCTGAGAGGAAAGTGGATTACTTTACCTCTTAAAAACATGTTTTTGGATAAAAGTTCTTAAAAGAAGCTTTGTACCTTCTTACTCAGAATTTCACTTTATAAATCTAAAATAAGGGGAAAAAATTTAAAATATATGAGAATGTTTATAAATATTAATTTAATAGTAAAAAGTTTGAAATATCTTAAATTTTTTAAAATGTACAAACAGAAATTATAATATTATGAAAATTGTGAATAACATCAATGAATTGTGTTGCTCTGTTTAAAATCATTAAGAAGGCTGTACATTAACATGTAAATGATTAAGATTATAGTGTTGGTACATATTCAGAAGAACACAAAGTTAGATGTGAAATGTGATTATGTCAAAAACAATCAAAACTACATTCACAAAGAATATGAAGGAACTTTTAAATTAAATAATGTTGGTCATTCTAGGACTGATAGTTAATGGATGTGTCCTTTTCTTTATTTCACTTACTTTTGCATGGTACTAATTAATGTTAATTTTGCGTGAAAAATGTTTTTTGAAAATCTTATACTTTCAGTATTTTGTCCCCAAAGTAGTCCAGAAGAGCTTAGATCATATGTTAAGTCATAGATCTGGGATGAAAGCTCTGTTCTTGTCTGAGAAGCAAGGTTAGAGCTCAGTGAGAAAAGATAACTGTGGTAGAGAGGGCAATTCAAAGAGAAAGATCCCTCAGTTGACTTTAACTGGTAAGCTTTTGTTCTTGTTGCAGGCTGTGATACAATGCATATTAGACAACCATCAGTTATTTGAGGGTCTCTAAGAAAACCATAATGTTTAACTATTTACATTAGGTGATTGATCTAAAATAAAAGGCAAGAGATAATGAGATGATTTGTATTAAGAGTAGGATAAAAGCAGTCATCATTTATATAATAGATTGAAAAAATATACCTTGATGACTAAATGCCTAAAAATGTAAAGCATGTTCATAAATATAATCTAGTGTGTAGGTAGTAGATGCTGTAGATAATCTTACCATTCCCAGATATTTCTTGTGGCTAAAATAGAAATTAAGCAACATAACCTAGAACCTAAGCTTAAACTCTATGGTATTAAAAATTACCTAAAGGCCAAATACTTGGTTTAATTCCACAATGAGAATGCCATAAGCTTATTACTCAAATAAGACTCTCTTGGATTATCTATGTGATCTACCAAAATAGAGCTCTGCAAATCTGCTCTGATTGATAGTTGTGGTTAAGTTTACAACTGGCTCATAGATATTCACTGTTTTGCTTTTTTCTCCAAGTTCCCAAGCCTTATTCTGAAAGAGCATACTCTTTTTTTTTTTTTTTTTTTAATTTATTTATTTATTTATGGCTGTGTTGGGTCTTCGTTTCTGTGCGAGGGCTTTCTCCAGTTGTGGCAAGTGGGGGCCACTCTTCATCGCGGTGCGCAGGCCTCTCACTATCACGGCCTCTCTTGTTGTGGAGCACAGGCTCCAGACGCGCAGACTCAGTAATTGTGGCTCACGGGCCCAGTTGCTCCGCGGCATGTGGGATCTTCCCAGACCAGGGCTCGAACCCGTGTGCCCTGCATTAGCAGGCAGATTCTCAACCACTGCGCCACCAGGGAAGCCCAGAGCATACTCTTTATTTTGTTGAATTTGCTCACTCATTCGCCACACTGCAATATGGAGTTCCTGAGAAAACTGCCATCTTCTTAGACAACCTCTCTTCTCTCAGCCACACGGAGTCAGGGCACCTGAATCATGTCGAGACATTCATTGTGGTCCATCTTGTTGAACACGGCCCTTCATTTGGCACTGGGCACATGTGAGCCAATCACAGCTTTTCTCCATGATATTTTGAATAAGCTAACAGTAGAATCCCATTTCCCTCATGTGGCAAAGGTGAGAAGATGAAAACCTTGGAGCTGCCCATGGCTGCCTGTGTTCTGGAGGTGTGGAAAAGGTGGCTTGGATGAAGCCGACTCCCAGACAAGATACAGAGAGCACTCAGAGGACCTTCGAGTCCCTGGTTTCAGTTCTCTCTCAGATCTGCTCTACCTAATCTTGCCTAGATTGATTTCTTGGGTCAATAACCTCTTTTATTGGGTCCAAGCACATTTAAATTTGATTAATGTTACCAAATATTATCCATCACATCTTAGCTTATGCAGAAATAGTCATACTTATCTATGATTAGGAGGTAATAATATGAACGAAGTAAAGGGTCAAGAAAATCAACTGGACAATAAATAGGTAGAAAAACTAAATAATGTATTCATAAAGGGTAACAGTGAAAATGATAGAAAAAGAGTGTTTGAGTGAGCCTGCAGAATAATAATATTAATTGTAAAAAGCAAAACAGAAATGGTTCTAGTTTATTGAAAGCTCATTATGTGCCAGGTACTGAACCATGGCCTGGACATATCTGCATAAACCTTTGTAAATTATTACCTTAGTGAACTTTTTAGTAAACCTCTGAGATGGGAATCACTGTTTTCATTTTACGAATGGGGAGTCTAGGAGAGGTGACTGCACTTACTTCAGACCATCTAGTAAATGCAGGCCAGAATTTGAACTAAGATCTGTCTGATTCCAAGTCTATATTAAGCTTTGAGTACCAGACAAAGCAGATTAGCTTTGTTCTGTAGGCAGTAGAGGATGACTAAATTTGTGTGTGCGTGCATGTGTGTGTGTGTGTGTGTGTGTGTGTTTAAAGCAGGACCCACCTTTATAAAAGCTGCGTTTTTAGAAGATGAATTTTCACAGTGATGTTAAGAAGCCATTCAGGAAGCTCAAGCAATGGTCCCTGTGTGAGATGATACTTGAAAATGTTTATAAGTAAAATTACAAGTGTCAGAAAACTTCCCACTCTCTGTAAAATACAGGGTCAGATCTTGTATAGTTCACTATTCCCCAGGAAATGTATATGATAAGAACTCTGATGGTGAAAGTGAATGTATCAGATTTCTTACCTGATCAACCATTACAGCAGCAAGATCATCCTTTATAGAAAGGATGAACACTATAATAGAACACTAAGAACACTAATTAAAATTAGTGTAGAACATAGAACACTAATTAAAAAAGGCATGGCCCCCTGAAACAGATCCAGTGATGCGATCCTACCCAGCTTGGAATCACATGTCATCGCTGAGTTGATTGAAAGTACTGCTTGTCCCCATCCTCCCATTTGTCTAGAAAAACACTTCTTTGTGCAGACTACATCTCATTACTCCTCATTTCTTCCCCCTTGCTTGTATTTTGAAATCATCAGAAAGGTAAGGAATCGATTAATACTTTATCATAGTCCTGGTGACGATAACACACCTTTACTATCTGTTTGATTTTTCTCTATTTCCCCCCAAAGGAGTGTAACACGAAAACAGAGCAAAGAGAAGTTCAACTTTGAATCTTTAGCACAAGCTATGACTGAAGAGATTATGTACTTTCAACATACACTTATTAAACATGTAGCGTATAGTAGGCATTATGTTAAATTTTAGGACACATGGGGTTATCAACCTCATTGAGCTTTCAGGTTGGTAAGGGGCAAGTCCAGTTTACATGAGATCAACCAATGGATTAAGACAAAGGATAGTTTTATGCAGTAAGTCAAGAATGCAACATTTTATTCAGATCGCCTGAATTAAAGCCAGCTTAGAGCCTAAGGCATCACTAAGTTCCTCGGAGGAGTCAGTGACAGAAACAGTAGATTTTCTAATTATCACTGAAAGGTGGTTATAATCCACAATGCCCCTGTGTGACACTTCTTCATCCACAGTGAGGATTTGGTTTCACTCTGGGATATTCATATATCAGCAGACCATCAGATGGCTTCCCCAGTTCTGGGGATCCTGTCAGAGCTAAGGGCATCGAATGGTAATTTTTCTGTTCTCCAGCTCCAAGGAGGCACACACAAAGCCAAAATACAGCCTCAAATGAATTTAAAGGCAGGAGTTTTTCCCTAGAAAAGGAAAGAGGAAGAACTCAGTGGGGGGTTGACTGATGTAGTATTCAAAGCAACGTGATATTGACTCAACATTTGGATTAAATAGATAAATATCTTTGTTCACAGTAATGAGTTTATGACTGTTGTAGTCAAACCTTGTGTATAGATGCAGGGATGTTTCTAGAAGTTCTTTACAGTAGGGATTTAGGGATGGCAATCTGATTTTGAATGGAATAAAAGAGGGTATTATTTCAATAAAATTTGTTTAACACTTCCTATAAGTTTTTGAAAAAAATATTGTTCTTCATATTAAGCAATGGGAGGACAGGTCTCGAGCTTGGGCGGTTACTTTGTACCCTGATGGGGCCAGTGCCGCAGCCCACGATGCCTTCTTCCACCAGCCACTCCTTGGTCCTCTCACTTAGTGGCATTATTGGCTATTTTAGAATGTCTGACAAAGTCTGGGTTCATCCAAGTTTAACACAACTGATTTCTGGTTTGTAGCTTTACTTTTCAGTCAGTTTTCAATGATTTTATCTACCGGACATCAAACAAACATTCTAACTGAAATTTTCACAAAAATAACAGAATTGGACAATTGTGACATTAGGTAATCATAGCCCAAAGCTACATTGTTATATTGAGAATAAGCAACTATATTAAAACCAAATATGCAATTTAATCATTGTAAAAATCAAAGCAAGTCATGGCAACTATTTCAGAACTTATCTAGAAATCTATTAGTGGGAATTGTAAATATTGAAATATGGCATTTTATAGGTATAAATGAATTTTAGCAAATTAATTTGGCATCTCTACAATAAGCTCTGTACACTTTGAAAATATTGCTCCTAAAATTATCAAGGAATAACTTGTCATTTAGGCAATGAAAAGAGCTAATTTTACTGAGTGTGTACTGCGGACAAATTTTTAACAATAGCTCATATGCACTGAGTGCTTACCATGTGCCCAGCACTATAGTCTAGGATTTCATATATTTTCTCATTATCCAATATTTTGATAAGAAAATTGAAATACAGATAGCTTAAGCAACTTGACCAGGGTAATATATAAGAACTGAAGCTATAATTTAAACTTGGTCAGTCTGATTCCAGAATATTTGCTTATAACCCTTATCCTAAATGGAGAAAGAAACAGTGTGGTTTTTTCAGAATGACGTGTTAATCAAATTGCGTTTAACAAAGAAACTCATAATCATATTATCATTTTGCCTGTATTTTTCAGCTTTAGCCATTGGGAGCTCTTTCAGTAGGGTCCTATGTGATCAGCCCCGTCTTTGACACACTCTCCTTTTTTGTGATTTTGTTTTGAGCGCTTCCTTACTGTCTGGCATTATAAGGTGCCCCAGGTTCATGTCAGGTTCATCTCCTGCCCCAGTGTTAAAATCATCCCTTTCTTCTAGGAGCCCTGGTTCTTTTATTGTAGAGTGGTATTAAAACCAAGATCTGGGTAGTAGCTGTGACAGGTGTCATTGCCATTGCCCTTCTCAGCAGACAAAGCAAGAAATAAATATCTGTGTGTATACTAACCCATGTATACTGACATGTCTATACATATTTCTATATGTATCTGTCTGTATCTGTATTAAGCTAAACACAAGTTCATACTGTTTCCAACTCTGATTCAGAAGTTCTAGCCCTCTCCCCTTGTTTGTTTGTAACCTCCTGCTCCAACAGTGAGAAACCTCGCTCCCACCATCAGCCATCCACTTACTTAATTGCTTAATTCCAGTATATATGTATAGTGTTTTGATATCACAGTATTTATTCCATCCTAGTATCCTCTGGCCTCCTAAATGATTTTTTTTAATTGCACACATTAGGATTCACTCTTTGTGAAAATACATAAAACTTTACAGCACAAATTCATAGTGTCAAGGATCCACCACTATAGTATCATGAAGAATATTTTCATAAATAAATTAATGAGGAGAACAGACAAATCTTTAGCATAGATGAATTTCAAATAATCATGTAGATAGTACACCCTCAAGGAGATAGAGCGTAACTTCCTATTCCTTGAGTGTGGGCCGTACCTAGTGATTTCCTCCTCAAGAGTACAGTGTGGAAAGCGGGAGGGGGAGAGTGACTTTACAGTGGAGTCACCTGACAAACACTACCTTAGCCAGGTGATCCGTATCAGCATCAACAGTAAAATATCACATTGGTGGCATGCACCTTTGTCATGATGTGATGGGAATGGCCCTTTGTCTCTGTGGCCTTTCTCCCCAAAACCCATAGCCCCAGTCTAATCATGAGAAAAACATCAGATAGTACCCAGTTGAGGGATATTCTGAAAAATATGTAATTAATACTTCTCAAAATTGACAAGGTCATGAAAAACAAGGCAAATCTGAGAAATTGTTACAGTTTAGAGGAGCTTAAGGAGACAGGATGACCATGTGCAATCTGGTATCCTGGATAAAGGACATTAGGTAAAAGGAAGAAAATATGAATAAAGTATGGAGTTTAGTTAATAATAATACTATATATTAGCTCATTAATTTTGATCAATGCACTGTACTTACGTAAGATGCTAACTATAGGGGAAAACAGGAGGGTAGTATTTGAGCACTCTACTTTCTTGAACTTTTCTGCAAATCTAAAACTATTCTAATATAAAAAGTGTATTTTAAAAAAGGAACATAAAAACGAAGAACAACATTTAAAGAAGCATAACTCTAGCACAGATTAACTTCTTACAAACGAAGTAATTATGAATCAAAGTGGTAATGAGAAATCTCTTGGAAAGGGTAACTCTTTAAGATTCTAACTTAGAATTTGAGGAAAAATAGACATGAGCAAATTGGTGGCAAGAAGTTGTTCCACATTGGAGATGAGTTTTGAGAAATGGATTGGATGAAATTTTTAAAATTTGCTAATAGTCAACATATATGAAAAAGATATCAAATGTAATGACCATCTCTATTTTCAGGACTATACAAATATTTGAAGTGTGTAACTGGCAAATAAGATTTAGACAAATCTAAGCTTCACAGGTTTCTGGAAAAAGATGATAGTGCTTTTCAGAGAAAATGTTAATGGATCGGCTGCACTCTGTTGGTACACTATAGTAAGTTCCTTGAAAAGGCCAAACATTGTGAAATTAGTTAAGGTGATTTTACTTCTCATTTTCTGGAGATTTCACTGAGTTCTAAGTAGAAAACTTATTCAAAGGTGCTAGCTTTTACATACCTTTAAAAACAAGGCCTTTTATAAAAACCCAAAGAATTTTTTCCCTTCTGGTAGTCATTATGATTCATATTCCTTTCTTCATCAATAGATGAATTCATGGGATATTTTATTTTCCTTCTTCATTAGGCAGAGATTGTCTGAAGTATTTCTGCTGGCAGACAATTAGAATTTGGTGGTGCCTCTTAAACTTGGATTTGCATCCTGCAGATAAGCAATTGTTCTTACACATTTCAACTGAGCAACCTTCTCCCCATTAATTACAATTTTACTATCAATTTCCTCAGAGTGAAAAAGAAGGGGCATAAGAAGTACTAAGTTGACACATGTGCCTTTTTGAAAGTTTCTCTTTTCATGACTGTTCAAAGTCCCAACTTTATGACAGTTGTGATTCTAAAAGAATCAGCACAAAGTGACAGTAATGCTTTTCATAAAAAAACTAAAAATAGAACTATCATATGACCCAGCAATCCCACTACTGGGCACATACCCTGAGAAAACCATAATTCAAAAAGAGTCATGTACCCCAATGTTCATTGCAGCACTATTTACAATAGCCAGGACATGGAAGCAACCTAAGTGTCCATCGACAGATGAATGGATAAAGAAGATGTGGCACATATACACAATGCAATATTACTCAGCCATAAAAAGAAACGAAACTGAGTTATTTGTAGTGAAGTGGATGGACCTAGAGTCTGTCATACAGAGTGAAGTTAAGTCAGAAAGAGAAAAATAAATACCATATGCTAACTCATATATATGGAATCTAAAAAAATGGTACCGATGAACCTAGTGGCAGGGCAGGAATAAAGTCACAGACATAGAGAATGGACTTGAGGACACAGGGAGGGGGAAGGGTTAGCTGGGATGAAGTGAGAGTAGCATTGACATATATACACTACCAAATCTAAAATAGATAGCTAGTGGGAAGCAGCAGCATAGCACAGGGAGATCAGCTCGGTGCTCTGCGATGACCTAGAGGGGTGGGATAGGGAGGATGGGAGGGAGGCTCAAGAGGGAGGGGATATGGGGACATATGTATGCATATGGCTGATTCACTTTGCTGTACAACAGAAACTAACACAGCATTGTGAAGCAATTATACTCCAGTAAAGATGTATTTAAAAAATAATGAGGGTTTGCTAACTTTTGGAAGAAGTCCTACAATGTATGAAAATATTAAATTCCAGCAAGGGGTCACATCCTACCTCCAGTTGATTATAAGACAGGCAGAGCTTATTCTGGATGGACAGAATTTTGGCAACCACTGCAGCCAATCCCTTAAAATGGCCACTAAACTTCCATCTCCTAGTTACTAATTTTTACACAGATTTTTGCTTAAATATAGCATCGTGAATGCACAGCTGCAGAGGATGTGCAAAACAGCCAAAATTGTACACATTGCAATCTGTGAGGGATTTTTTTTTCCTTTCTTTTTATGTCTGGGGCGTTGTTTCAAACAATCATGTGGATGCTGTCTTTGGCAACCGGCCATGTTTCTCACACATTCATAAAGCAATTGGAACGGCAGTACCTGGCCACTGTTCACAGAGAGGCAGCTAATATGAAACAGCTGCTCTTCTGTTGAAATCATTATCGAGTGTCAGGCTGAGATATGAGTGGGCTATGGTCTGAGGATCATCAACGAATAATGACAAAGTGGGTTTTCAAAGAAGTGATCGGAGCTTCCTCTTGCACGTTTGCACAGGAGCTGCCTCTGGGGAACTCAGGAAGAACCTTACATGTCAACTGGGGTTGCTGTCACATTGACTTTGGCACAAAATAGAACAGCCATATCCTTGTTAAGCAGGATATTCTACAGTGACTTTGGGGAGTTTATGGTTCCTAAGGAGTATAGTTTATAGTATATGTGTGACTGGAAACAGAGAAATCAGAATTTCCAAAGATTCATGGACCTGTGTAGTAACTACTCACTTTCCTGAAGATAAAAATTATTAACTACATCACTTGGTGGCAGTTTGTATGTGTGCATGTGCATGCATGTGTGTATGTGTGACACATACCATTCTATCTTCTATCTGTGGCATATTTAGCAAATAATTTAGTAAACATTCATTATACACCATCTCTATATATACTAGGCAGTGAACTAGAAAAGGAGCTACAAAAAGAATGAAGCATGGCCATGCCTGCCCATATGGAATGTATTTTAATGAGGGAGACAGAGTTTCACATAGCAATGTGAAAAAGTTATAAGAGAAGTATGAACATAGTTTATTCTTCCTTTTAAACTCCCAGAGTACCCACATTGCTCAGGAGATAGAAGAATGAAATAGCTTCAGAGAAAATAGCACTTCAGCTGTTTCTTAAAGAGTCAGTAGGTCACCAAGTTGAGCAGTTTGAGTAGAAGGAGAAGTGTGGTAGAAGATTTGGGGAGAGTGCTTCGAGGTCAGTAACATTACCTGCAAAGGAGGGGACAAAACCACAAAGAATGTTATTTGAGAATAGCAGGTTTGGAGCAAAAAGTGAGTATGAAGCAGAAAGAAGCTGAGATTTGAGAGGGGGATTGCCAACAGATTTTGAGTATTTGTACTGAGACGTTTGGATTTAACTCCTGTCAGCCAGCCTGGCCCTATGTGTTCCTATGTAAATAATTCCCCAAATAAGCTCTGTTGAAAAAAAAAAAAAAAGTTTTATTGGAGAATGCATTAGTAGAACTGTGACGGTATGTCCCCATCTTAGAGATTCACAATGCATATTAGGAAATAAAAACCTTGAGGGAGACTTACAATAAATAAAGCAGTTTATCTAGGCAGGAGGAGCCAATCAAAAGATTTAAAGGAAGGATGCATGCTAATAAGGCTTATTTTTAGGAGTGAATTCTACCAGCATTGTGGAAAATGAACTAAAGGCAGGAAGCCTGGGAGAAGGGAGCAATATTAATGAGTCCATAGGACAGTGATGAGACTCCGGGAAGAAGAAGTGACAGTAGGGATGGAAAGCATTGGAAATATTTCTCAGGAAATATAAGATCTGCTCAATGAGAATGAAGGCGGATGTAGATACAATACCATGTTTTCCATTGGACCACAATAAGTTTGTAGAAGTAGTGTATTGCCTGATTGATTGTGGTGAAATGAGCTATCAAATTGAATATCTCTATGTTTCACACTGGGCTTGACATTTTAAAAATCTTATCTCATTTTTTCTTCAACAACAACCCCAGAGATTCTATGATGATAGCATTGGGATCTAGAACACACATTGGAGAAGAACTTGCCGCTAAAATGGGCACCTCATTGCAGATGCAGATGGTGGCCCCTACCCTGCTTTGGGTAAGAGAGTCTTTTAACCCTTATGTGGCCATGCTTTAAAGACTAGAAAGTTTGCTAATAGCAATGGGGAAAGATAGATGTTAGAAAATACAGTTTGTAGTCAAATGTTTGCAATGCTGCCCTATTTTCAAAAAGGCCATTCAGCTAGTAGACTCAGTTCTTCACAACTTCTTCAAAAATCAGGATGAAGAATGGAGTCTTCTTAACAGCCAAACCCGATGACATAAAGGTCTTGTGCAAGTGTTTGTGCATCTAACTTAATGGACAATATTTTGGATTTTCACCAGGGCCCTAATTTCATTCATTTCAGACCTAATCATTAAGTAAGTTGTAATCTAGTTCCTCAGACTTCGGTGATAGAATGCACAGTCAGAGATGAGCAGTAAAGTGCAGCTACCAGAGCTGGCACAGGGAGAGAATAAAGTAATAAACACAGAGGGAGGGAGAGGCCGCCTGGGGATACCTAGGATAACCATTTCTGTAAGAAAAAATATTTGAAGAAAAGAGCACACGCTAAGTAGCAAATTTAGGAAGGGAAGACACAAATAGCATGGTAAGAGTGAAGTGTCAAGGGCACTCTTTTACGTGTCTGTTTATTTCATGAAATGTATTAGGTGCCTTCGAGGTGCCAGCCTCTGTGCTTATGTCTGGGTGAACTGAAATACACGAGACATAAAACATGTAGGTGAAAATGCTGATCTGATCTTCCCTACTGAGCCTCTGCTGTAAAGACTTAAAAGGTAGCCTCTCCTTCTCACCAAGGAATTCTCTCCAACACCACACTTGAGGGGCTGCCGAAAAGAGAGGATCCCAGTGTACTGTATCTGAGTGTTGCCACAACTGCAGAGCATATCGGGGATCAGATTGCCGTATAGTTTAGGATATGCTGGAGCCTAGAATCATTCTTGTTGGATATTTGCCATAGTATGCAGTGATTGCTGGTGATTTCTGATAGCACAGACATTTTTAAAATTTTTTATTTATTTAAAAAATTTTATTTTATATTGGAGTATAGTTGATTAACAATATTGTGTTAGTTTCAGGTGTAGAGCAAAGTGATTCAGTTATACATACATCCATTCTTTAAAAAATTTTTTCCCATTTAGGTTATTACAGAGTATTGAACAGAGTTCCCTGTGCTATACAATAGTTCTTTGTTGGTTATCTATTTTAAATACAGCTGTGTGTACATGTCAATCCCAAACTCCCAATCTATCCCTCCCCTACACCCTTCCCCCCGGTAACCATAAGTTCGTTCTCTAAGTCCGTGAGTCTGTTTCTGTTTTGTAAGTAAGTTCATTCGTATCATTTTTTAAGATTCTGCATATAAGTGGAATCATACGGTACTGTCTGTCTTTCTCTGTCTGACTTACTACACTTAATATGATAATCTCCAGGTCCATTCATGTTGCTGCAAATGGCATTATCTTATTCTTTTTTTATGGCTGAGTAACTTTCCACTGTATATATGTACCGCATCTTCTTTATCCATTCATCTGTTGGTGGACATTTTGGTTGCTTCCATGTTTTGGCTATTGTAAACAGCACTGCATTGAACATTGGAGTGCATGTATCTTTTTGAACTATGTTTTTCTCCAGATATATGCCCAGGAATGGGATTGCTATATCATATGGTAGCTCTATTTTTAGTTTTTTAAGGAACCACCTTACTGTTCTCCATAGTGGCTGTACCAATTTACATTCCCATCAACAGCATAGGAGGGTTCCCTTTTCTCAACACCCTCACCAGCATTTATTGTTTGTAGATTTTTTGATGATGGCCATTCTAACTGGCGTGAGGTGATACCTCATTGTAGTTTTGATTTGCATTTCTCTAATAGTTAGCAATGCTGAACAACTTTTCATGTGCCTCTTGGTCATCTGTATGTCTTCTTTGGAGAAATGTCTATTTAGGTCTTCTGCCCATTTTTTATTGGGTTGTTTCTTAGATATTGAGCCACATGAGTTATTTGTAAATTTTGGAGATTAATCCCTTGGCATTCTCATCGTTTGCAAAATTTTCTCCCATTCTGTGAGTTGGATTTTTGTTTATGGTTTCCTTTGCTGTGTAAAAGCTTTTTAAGTTTAATTAGGTCCCATTTGTTTATTTTTGGTTTTATTATTTCCACTACTCTAGGAGACAGATTGGAAAAGATACTGCTGTGATTTGTGTCAAAGAGTGTTCTGCCTGTGTTTTCCTCTAAGAGTTTTATAGTATCTGGTCTTATATTTAGGTCTTTAATCCATTTTGAATTTATTTAAAACCTTAATGGACTGACTCCTGTTAGCCTGGAATCACTCGCATTCCCTCTGCGTTTTGGAGCAATATTTCCTGGAATCCACTTCTTTGTAAGACTAACTACCAAAAGATATGGAAAGTGGAAGTGAATGGTCATTAACCTTAGGAGGTGCTTATAGCCAGGTGAATGTAGACAGATAGGAGAATACTAGAGGTTTCCTAGAGAGATTCTCTTATTTCTTGATGATACATTGCTAAATAAATAACACTCTAAAGTGTACTAGTTAAAGATAATTGTCTAAAGATGCAGTTAACTATAAAGAGTTGCTTATTATAAAACAGCTGCACAGACAGTAAAACTATATTCTGGTAATTGAATTCAGGACATCACTTCTGTGCTAGGATTAACACAGAGATGAAACATTCAACGAATTTATAACAGCATTATAGACAATGTCTCTTTCTCAGGTTCCAACAGAGAGCTAGAGAAGAAGATGAGCTCCTCAATCAAGAATACCCTTAGTTTTTGCTTTCTTTGATATCAGGTCAATAATTCCAGTTTTGACAGAAATTAAGACATTTCACCCAAGGACAAGGAGTCTTTCCATGCTCACAATATAATGAAAAAACTGATTGTAGTTTAAGCGACCGTTCACACAGCCTCAGTTTATCATCCTAAAGACTAGGAAGGTATAAGCCAGGTGTTTTTGTAGATGGTAGAGGCAGGGGGAGAAGAATGAAAGTAATCAGATGAGAAGCACCAAAGACAAACTCACTCCCTTCTTAATATTTCAGAGAGGGCTGGCCTAAACACAGTTATGATAGCAAGGTCACCATGCAAAAAGACCGACCATTTTCTACCACATCTATGCAGACACCATTAACTGACTTAAATAAACTCACCTCCAAGAGGAATGAAGTAATTCTATTCATGATGAGAAATATTGAAGGATTTATAATCACAAAATTTGAAAAACATAAGCATTTTAATATGGGTGTCTGAAAGAAAATCATAGAATAGGTTTTTCACCCAATGTGACTATTTTCCTTGGGGTCATAGCTTTATGGTCTTTGAACGGATTAGATTAATGCTGATCTTCACGGTAATCCTACTTTAAAATGTCAAACTAGGATCAAGAGGCTAACTGTCTTGTTTGAGAGACTCATTCATGGTAACATTTTATAGCATAAAGATGAAACAGCTAACAAGTCACTAAATGGCAAGCTATGTGTATTTAAAAGACATGCCAAAACACTAAACTGAATTTTTTTAATGGCAAAGAAATAAGAAAAACTTTCATACCTGGGTCATTTCCTCTGCATGAAAAGAACCCTTCTGTAGGACCTTGCCAGAGAAAACACATTTTTATTCACATGCAGAAAAGGGTTCTGTGGCCATGGAGCTGAATCAGAATTTTGAGTAATTCCAAAACACAAGTTTTTTTTTTTTTTTTTTTTCCCTCTGCCTTTCCATTTTCTACTCCATCTATGAATCCATTTATGTCGAAGCTGAAGAAAGATTTGAAATCATTCCCCAAATCCTTAAATGCCTCCATCTGAATCGACATCAGTGAAAGACATAGTACCTGATGTGAATATTGTCCAGCCGGGAGTCCTGGTTTCCTTCGGTCACACTAGCCAAAGGAAAGTTGGTCCAGGCCCTTCTCTTCCCAACTGCTAACACATAATGTGTGTTTTAATACCCTGAGACATAAACCTCACCTCCCTCTCTCCACGATGTAAGTCCTTGGCTCTTTCTTTCAAGGATGAATCCTGAAGGATTTTGGGAGCTAATTGTCACAGCATTTACAAGTCTAATCACAATGATAAAGAGGGAGTGTTTGGCCTTTACAGTTTTCTAAAGTGCATATACTGAAAGCATGAAATATTGTTTCACGAATGCCAAAGAGCAGACGCTTGTTCTTTACACTTGATTCAAATGAGGTCTTTTGAGATCTAATGCTTATTTTGAAAGATTAATGCAGGCTATAATCAATATAGTCAAACTTCAGCACTTTAGTGTATTTAATACTGAAAGTCCAGGAGAGAAAAAGAATAATTGGACATTAAAAAATACAGAGTAGGGGGCTTCCCTGGTGGCCCAGTGGTTGAGAATCTGCCTGCCAATGCAGGGGACGTGGGTTCGAGCCCTGGTCTGGGAAGATCCCACATACCACGGAGCAACTGGGCCCGTGAGCCACAACTACTGAGCCTGAGCGTCTGGAGCCTGTGCTCCGCAACAAGAGAGGCTGCGATAGTGAGAAGCCCGCGCACCGCGATGGAGTGGTCCCCTCTCGCCGCAACTAGAGAAAGCCCTCGCACAGAAACGAAGACCCAACACAGCCAAAAATAAAATAAATAAATTTAAAAACAAACAAACAAACAAAAAAACAGAGTAGGTAGTAATGCTTTTTGACAGTCATGGTGCTGATCACCAACTAAAATGGCTTGATAAAAATAGACCATTTCACGTGAAGTTTCAGATAATTCTCAGTTCCTATGAGAAATATTGGCACAAGGCATACCCCCCTTCCCGTCTCCACTGATATGGGTAGCCGATGTGTTTACGGTTACCTATAAAGTGTAATCCCATGCACATATCTTATGTTTTTATTGGTGTGTTTTGCTGTCTCTATGATCACCATCAACCTTTCAGTCTGCAGTAAAAACAGGCTACAGTAGAGGTGGACAATGTGATCACCATCAACCTTTCAGTCTGCAGTAAAAACAGGCTACAATACAGAGGTGGACAACGTGATCACCATCAACCTTTCAGTCTGCAGTAAAAACAGGCTACAATACAGAGGTGGACAACGTGATCACCATCAGCCTTTCAGTCTGCAGTAAAAACAGGCTACAATACAGAGGTGGACAATGTGATCACCATCAACCTTTCAGTCTGCAGTAAAAACAGGCTACAATACAGAGGTAGACAATGATCAAGAAACAGTAACAGACACGTTGTAAATCTATCAAACTTCAAACTTTTGAACCAAATGTTTATTAATTTAGAAATCCCATTTCCCCAACATGCTACACAGAGACTGGTTGCATTAGGCCTGAGAGATCCGCAAATACACGTCACACCTAAGAAAACTTTAAGTACATCTTAAGTTTGTGGAAAGTCTTCAAGAAAGCAGGGACAGCAGTGCAGGTCAGAGGAAGTGTTGGTCTTTGGAGTCTGGCATCCCAGCTTTGACTCCTACCGTGATCCAAGTATATATGTGATCTTGGGCAAGTTGTTGTTCTTCAGTGAGCATCTGTGTCCATATCTGTAAAATGAGAATACTAACAGCTAACTTTTGATGACAGTTTGTGAGCATTCAGATAGGTGAAGAATAAAAAGCACATGGCTTAATAAATGGTAGTTGATTGAAGTATTATAATTTTTCTATGAAAATAGCTTCTAAATTTTAGGGAGAAAAATCTATTTTCTCCCTACCCTCATCCATTCATCTCCCCCTGCCTCTGAGAAAAAAAAGTTATCTTATTAGAGGCAAAACCAGTAGATCTCACGGGAATGGGTAGATTTATGCTTACTCCTGTGCTCTGTGTTAACGTCTGTCTCTTATTTAGGACCCTAGATGGTCGTCCTCTACAGAAAGGGAAATTCTCAATGATAAATAAATAAGTCTAGTCCTCCACTGAGAGCAGCAAATTCCCTGCTTGAAAGATTACCTTGGCTTCTAACAAAAATATGCATGCTGCTAGTTTCTTTCCATAGCACTCCCCCTACCCAAGAGAATATTTATCATCTTTAAAACAAAGTTGCTGTGAGTTGCTGGATCCATCCTACCACTGAGCCTTGGAGAACACTCCAAAACCACTTGCAGTCGCAGGGGTACACCACAGGCTTTTAACTAACATTTTTTAAGGCCATGAGCCAAGAGCCAGATCCGATTGATATCAAGAAGTTGAAACAATTCCACAGCAATATGCCCACACTTCTGTTTCAATAATCACACGAGGTTCTCCTCATCTTAGCAATAATGGGGTTTTGTGAGGCTCTCTGCCCCAGACCACTCTTGTGCCACATGTCATAGGTCACCTAATGACATTTCATCATTCAATTTTAATAGAAAAATTGCAGAATGCAATTCAACTATATTTTCCTGGACAGTTCCAAAGCACTTCTGTCTTAGCTAGGCTGCCAGATAAAAGAATAACTTCAGAAAATTGCTCTCCTTCTCTCCACTTTTTTAAAAAGTTAAAACCTTTTGGGGTTTATTTCCACTTTTATGTATGTTCAGTATTTTAAATGTTCATTGGATATAAGCTTTAAAACATTTTGCAAATCATTTATCAGCTCAATAACTGTACAAAATCTGAAATGCTCTAACACTTTGTGATTCTATGTATTCCAAGCTTAACTACTGGATTACTTTTATTGAAAGAAGTTGTACATGTTTAGACTTGGTGTGGGTCTGCTACCCTGATCCAATGAGACCCTTCCAATTGGAAAGTCATTGGAGTTTTGATATGACTGACACAAGTTTTTAATAAGGCATCCTGTAAGGAGTATTAATATTTAAAATAGCTCTGATTTCTAAGTACAAGAACTTTCATCTATGGCAATTAGCTGGGAATGATTGCATATATATTGGAATTACCCTGAATTGCAGAATAACTACAAAGGCCAATTACAATTGGTTTTCAAATTTTCCTATTAATGTAAGTACAGAGGTTAAAAAATGGTATGACGTATTTGTTTTTTAATGTCTTCAGCTGACCATAAAACATTAATAATTTCTAGTGAAAAGTCTTTCAGTGTGTTATATAACCAAGCAAATAAATAGCCTTGGGATCTTGGGAGTTGACTTAAACCATCATTATGTTTTAAGTAAAACCTACTTTTGCTATTGTCTTTAAAATTAAACAATGACTCCATATTTTACCAAAGGTAAATGTTTTAAAATTATTAATTTTTCCCAATTAGCTTTAAAACACTTCAATCACTATAAAAATCTTACTGATACCTTAACCATAAAATATATATTTTGTAAAATGATTTCTTCCTGATAAATTGAAAAAACATTTAAAACTTAATGTTCTATCTAGTTTCAACAAATGAAATGAAATGTATGGAGAAGCAGAAAAGAGCCATATATTGAAATTTCCAGAAGGGAAAACATACATCATTTTCTTTTGACTCAGTAGATGCAGAACTCAGCCACTGACTTAAGAAAATAATAGTTTATCAGAGTGGGTGTGGAAGAGCATTTGTAACTTGTTGGGTTTAGAGTCAGGAGGTCATACACATCTGCTCCCAAAATGACTAACATACCTCATTTTAAAAAGCAAGCATGCCTAGTGCTAATAAATAAATCAATTCACAAGAAAACGCCAGAAGAGGGGACAAGAGTCTGGCAACTCACAATGTTTTCGGAACGTCTTTGCCAGGTAAACTGTTGCTATGGCCAGGCTTCTAAGAGTGGCAGCCATGAGAAGGGAACAGAGCTTCTCAGGCATTTCATCCTCAGTTCTCAATTTAAGGCAATGAGTGAAATTCAGCAGAAAACTGCATTGACTGAATTTGGGATGCATACACACTTGATCTTTTTGGTTAACTTAATTGTGCTAATCATCAAAGTAAGGAAGATTAAATAAGAATAATGCAAGATTTCTTTTTAAAAAATCCTCAAAAACAAAGCTTTAGTATAAACCTCATTAACATTCTTTACTCATTCTTTATTCTTTATACTGAAAGTCAAGAAGGTATGATTTTCTCATAAAGTTAATTTAGAAAAAATCACATACAAATCCCCTCCCCCCAAATTACAATTGAAATTGAATTGCTAAATATTTAAGGATTTCTCTATCACAGATTCTCTAAATCTATATCCAGAATTTGGCAGGATACAGCATGTAAACAATAAGTTACCTATGCCTGAATTCTTGGCCTGAAGTTATTTAATGGAAAGTTGCTTGAGCTTTTTTTAGTCTGGTTGTTGAAATTTCAAATGTAAAGATTAGCTCACTTTGTTATCCTGAGAAATATCATTGGATATGTAAAGCCTAATTAGTGGAAAGAAAACAAAGCAAGAAATGTTTACAATGGCCTATAGAAAGAAAGTATCAAAAACAACCGAGTTCTTGCCAGAGAAGTATTTGGCAAATTAAAGAATTTCTATATCTTAAGTGTACCTTAAACTAAATTTTAGTAATTAATTTGTTGGGTAAATATTCACTTTATCATGTTTTATGTAAATTTACTCCACTAGCTTTTTTCGTATTATCTACTTTTCAATATCCACTATCGCCCATATTCTCAGCTCTACATATCAGAATACAGGATGTTGACTGCAAAATAAAAGTCAGAAGATAGACTTATTGAGAATTAAAATGAAGTTATGTGAAGTGTCAGAGTATTTTCTTCAAAATGATCATACATTTTGGATATTTATAATAACACTGATTTGAAATGCTTATTTCTGTTGCTTTCAAAGGAAAATCAGCAGTTAGCTGATATTGGATCAGAAAATGGAAACTGGTTTCTGTGATTATCTTTTTAGATATATATGTGTGTGTGTGTGTATACATATATGTATATATATTATATAGACATAAATAAAGCATGTTGGTCCTGATGGAGGATATTTATTCTCTAAGCTTCACATCTGTTATGTGATCAGAGTTACCATTAGTGAAGCGAGAATTGACCATGGAGCTGTGTTTGCCATCTTGGAATGCAGTAGTTCAGGCATGAAACTAATTCTATGTGATGGCAATGTTAACAGAGAAGGACATGGAAGAACCATAAGGTTCACAACAACAACAACAAAAATTCAAAATAATTATAGAGGCTCTCCCCACAAATATCTGACTTCAGATCTCTAGGACTAACTTATTAAGAAAGGCCTATTCTGATTCTCAGTTTCACAAAAACACTCTGAAAATTTACTTTTCTTAACTAATTTTAACAGAAATAAAACCAGTATTTGATATATTTTTGTGTGACAAAGATCATTGCTGATTGAATAATGGTCATATTGTAAGGTGAGTTTGAATTCCCTAGGATGACCTTATGAATGTGTTCGTATCCAGACAGCTCTTTCCACTGAGAAGACTGGACCAAAATAGGGAGGACTAGGTGCTGATCTTCTCAGCTGGTTCACTAATCTAGTCATTCTCCAAACCAATACATGGATATGAGGAGGACTAGAGGTCATCAAATACTGATGATTGATCAAAATTAGTAAAGTGAAAGATCTCAAACTAAAAGAAACCTGAGTGTGTATATGTATAGATGATAGAGAGATGATAGATGGATAGATAGAGATATAGTTGGTCTATTTTTTTCTTTGTTTGTTTCATTTTCACTGAACTTGGGGGAATGATGTCCCCTAAAATTCCATTTCCCAGTTACCGGCATACCTAACAGAGCTCTAAAACATATTTATTGGATTCTTAAATTAAACTGAGAGGTATTCCTTATTACATAAAAACTCCTGCATTTAATGTCCTTTACAAATTTACTGAAAGATATTCTCTTTTAAAATGCTTAATAATCATGGAAAATGTGTGTGTGTGTGGGTATGAGTGTTTATATATGTGCATAATAGAATAATGATATAAAATTCACAATAGTGCTTACTTCTGGAGAGAGGCTGTTAAGTGATTGAACTAATTCCATACTAGTTGGTAAGTAGCTGCTACTCTAGCTCCTGGGAGTATCCTCTTTCCCCTGCCTCCCTATATCCCTCATCGGTATCTCCCCTACCCAGCTCTCTTCAGCATCCAGGCACCGAAGTGTTGCCCACTTTCACATAGCAACGGGTCTCCAAAGCCAACTCCAGAAGTTTGGCAAGCATCAGTTCTCTTTGTCTGTCTCTCTGTTTTCCTGTTGTTAGGTAATTTGTTTATTATTTGCTATTGTTTTATTTCTTGGGTTGAGTTATGGATTTATGGGTGTTGATTACATAATGAATTAAACATACATCAACTAAAAGAAGGGGAAGAGGTCAAAAAGACAGGAGGACAAGTGACTTGAGTATCCTTCTGTGTTTGTGATAGTTTTTCCTGAGCTTTGTGACTTATTGCATAATACACTTCAGTTCCTTTTTCTCCTCTGCTTCTAACTGGGGCCCAGCCAGGAAATTTATCCTACATGTTTTCCTGGGAGACATAATCCTGACTGACATCATCAATACTGGAAGCACTGCCCAGGGAGTGAGAGTCAATATTAATTATTATTACTTATCGAGCATTGACTGCATACTTCTTATTGCCTAAAACACAGGAGACAAGGTCTCTGGCCTGAGGGTGTACAAAAACCTTCAATTAGTGAGACAGGAGAGTCTAACTAAGTTAAGTTGTGTTCTCTCTACTGGCTGCCTAGCTGTTTCTACTCACATAATGGTGAAACATGACCAGATCATTACATTAATCCTTGCTAGAGATCTTGCTCAAAGAGTTATGGTTTTTGTTGCTTTTGGTTTTGACTTTTATCATCTATTTGCCTGGCTTTAATGCATTTCTACACCCTTACATATAGGCAGCTTTTTAAATGATGCTAATTGAGGAATTCTAAATGATCCACGGTTCCACTCTATCTCCAATAAAAATGTTTGCCAACATTTGATTCTAGCTATGTTTCTGAGAATATACTGAGTAGTTTACATGTATTATTTTATCTAATGTTCACTAATTTTTAAAAACCTGAGTATAAGAGTAAGAGTTTGTAAGAATAAGAACATATAAATGGTTTGAAACAGTAGGGATAAGAAAAAAGCAGAGTCGTTTTTAGGAAGAAATTTTTCACTTTGTTAATAGGCATATTTAGATAATGAAAAGTGAATTTTCTCACTTGCCCAACAGTCTGAGAATTGTCTCTGAGAGAGTTTGTAAGTATAGTGTTCTGCTGGTGGAAGTAAACAGTAATCTGGAAGTTTTTATCCAGAAACTGGAGAATCTAACCACTGAGATACTTTAAATTTGGAAATAGAGATATGAGGAAAAGAAAAGGAGATGTCCCACAAAAGCACTGGAGGGTGGGGCCCAACTGAAGGCAAGGCCATCTAGAAATTCCCCAAGGCAGGGAATAGGGAAGAAGTTTTTCAGGACAATAATACCTGATATTCTATTTTAATCAATTCTACGTGTTGAATTATAACTCAGTCCTCTCTGCTAACCCAAACTTTGAGTAAAACCTATTATATACTCCTGCTGCCAGTGGCACTTCTATAGAATGAATAAAAGTGTGGAATAGGTGGAATTTCTAAAATGACCCTTCAGTGATGTCCTAACTTAATCTACAGAACCTGCTTATGCATCAAGATATCACCCCTGTGCTTATATTATATCATCTAGTTGCTCTTGAGGTGGGGAGATTATCCAGGTCAATCTGATCTAATCACATGAGTCCGTAAAAGGAGAGAGCTTTCTCTGACTGGTAGCAGAAAAGAGAGTCAGAGAGACATGGAGCCTGAAAAGGACTCACACCATTGTTTCTTTGAAGATGAATGCAGTCAAGTGAGAAGGAATGTGATGGCCTTGAGAAATTGAGAGAGGCCCCTGGCTGACAGCCAACAAGGAAACTGAGACCTTAGTCCTACAACTGCAAAGAACTGAATTCTGCCAACATAAATGATCTTGAAAGTGGATTCTTTCCCAGAGACTCCAGCCAGCACCATGATTTTAGCCCTGAGCATAGAATCCAGCCTAGCTTACTCAAGTCTGCACATCTGTGAGCTAATAAATGGGTGTTGTTTTAAGCCATCAAGTTTGTGGTAATTTGTTATACAGAAATAGAAAACTAATATGAGTCATAATAATGATCGGCCCAAAAAAAAAAAAAAAAAGAATGGACATAGAAAAGGAATCAAGAGATAAGACAGAGAGCATAAAAGAGGAATAGGATAGAGAAGAAAGATGGAGAGAGATGTGTAAGCTGCATTAGGAGGGCTCAAGGTTTCCCACAGTAGAATGAATGCTTATTCATTCTATTTAAATATCAAATGAGTGTGAACACCTGCCTAGTGTTCATATTTGGGGGAATAGCCTGTGGAAAAGATATAAAGTTATTGACTTCATTTTATGAAAGTATTGGAAAGTGGGGATTTTAGTGACCTGGGGCATGAGGGAAGGTAGAATATATAAAACTAACTGGGGTGAATACATAAAACTGTGTTTATCTTACTTTGAAGCAATCTTTTTTTTCACTTGGGAATTGTGGAAATTGAAAGAGTAAAAACTATAAACTGTAGTTTGCCATCTCATATTTCAGAGATATGAAATATCTTCAAGATCAAGTAAAGTATCAAGTAAACCTACATGTAAAAGTAGGCTCTTGCTTGTAATGATATTACAGTTGCAATTGGATGACATTAAGACCAGAATATCAAAGATCAGAATATCTATCTATCTATCTATTTTCTGAAGACTGCCAGTTAAACTTGGAACACTCATCACACATATTCACTGCTAATCCCATCAGAATCTCTGCTAAAATGTCAGTTAAAGGATTTTTGAAAAGTAAAAACCTGAAAGTACAAAGAAAACAGGAGAGACAAATACAGCAACGCAATGTTGGAAACCAGAAAACATTTGGATGGATGTTATTGACTTACAGATGGTAATGTAGATCAGAAAAAACTGTAAACCAGCAATGGGGGAGGGCAGCTCCAAGCTCATTTGTGATCTAGAGCCCTGGAAAGGCTCAGGATTGAAGGCACCAGGTACAGCTGATATTAGCGGAATAGGTCATGCTGAAAACAGGTGTACTGTTTGAATGCCTCTGAGACCATATCCCACACTCTGTAAAGTTGCTTGCTCCCCACTACTCTTCACAGCCGAAGACTGGAAATTTACTTTCTGGGGATTGGTAGAAACACTTTAATCCCGAGAACACAAGTTACAGGTGAGGATGGGATATCATAATGAAAACAGGGATTTATTAAAAGACCACGTTAAGTGGCCATGCCTCTGGTCCCCTTCTTTCACTAGACACAACCTTGGCACTCAAGTTTATAGCCCATAGCAGGAGATTCGAACAGGGGTTGGAAACCATGGCCTGCTGACTGTTTGCATAATAGTAAAGTCTTATTTCAACACAGCCACATCCTTCATTTTGTATTGTCTATGTCTGTTTCTGTGCTACCATGACAGAATTGAATAGTCACAGCAAAGACTATCTAACTGATAAAGTATAAAATATTTGCTCTCTGGACTTCTATAGAAAACGTTTGCTTATCTCTGGACTAAAGACTTTTCTAGGAAACTGACTGGGACAAGAGACAAAATCTATAGATGCCAGTAATTAGAGTTTCCAAATGAAATGGCTAAACGAGTTTATTCTACAATAAAGCCACCAGTGGACAAAGCCCACCTATGCAAATAGAATTTGTAAACATCTTTGCAGTGCTTCACTTCCTGTTAAATATAAAGGAACAGTCAAGGATTACAAGACATTAAAACAAAGCTTTTAACATGAAATACAAAGGTTAGAAAAAAAGCAAAAGAAAAAGAAAGAAATCAGAAAAGAGAGAGTCATTGAAGATAGCAGAAGAAAACTACGTGCCCCCCCCAAAAAAGAAAAAAATATGTAATAGCCTTAGAAACTAAATTGCATCCATTAAACAGGAACAGGAGCTATACCTGCAAAAAGAGTACTTTGATAAGAAAAATTCCCTTGAAACTGAATACACAAAACAATACAACAACAACTAAGATCAGAAGAAATTCTGGAAGACAAAGTTTCAAAAAATCTAGGAAGTAGAACAACAAAGAGAAGAAAGTGTCAAATAACTAATTCCAGAAGGTAACTAAAACAGAAACACTAATGTTTTCAGATTGAGAGGAGAAACTGAGTGCTCACCACAATGTAAAAGAAAAAAAAAAACATATTTTGTCTAGACTCTGATACAATAACCAATTAATCAGAAAGTCTCAGCTTTCCCAACTGAGCAAAGTTTATATAATACAGAGTTTGGAAAAACACTAATATTAGGTCGATATGACCAATTTTTTTGTAGTCATCTGATTGTAGATGTGTTATCTGTTGCAAGCTCAGTTTCTTTTTCAAAATAAAATAGTTGCTTCACAACTACTCCAGTTGCTCATCGATCCACCTGACATTTTAGGACATTCAACGATAGCACTGTCTCTCTGAGGCATTACAGTTGCTTGGTCCCAAGTCTAAAGTGCCAAAAATGATCCAGAAGAGTCCATTTGACCAAAAAAGTACTTTCATGGGAATTTATCTCAAAAGTGCTATGACAAAAATGAATACTCTTCTTTTTGTACCCCACAGAGATAACAATTCAAAACATAATGTTTAGTTAATTTTTTAAGGGTCATATTTTACTAGGCTTATCTATAGTAATGGAGACCTTCTCAAAACCAAATTGGAAGTGTGAGTTGTTTGCATAAGCGCTCATTGTCTGTCTCTTAGAAGGTAATCAATCAGAATTTTAAAATTCAATTTAATTGAAAAAAAAAAAGAATTGTATTCATATCTTTAAGTACAATAAGAAATAAAAGAATGTGTTCACATTATTTCCACCTCAGTTATGGCTTAAAACTGATTTCAAAATGTCTCCAAAGTTAGACTTGAGGACTTTGTAAACACTACCACTTTAACATGCTTCTTAAAATTAATCCATAAATATCTGCTTATACCAGTTCATAGCCTTTTGTCTTAACATTAATGGCTCTACACCTTCAAAGGCAAAAAGACAAGAAATTTGAGAATAAATCTTGTAATCTCCTTTTAAACCTCTCCTTACATCTATTCAGTTTTCAAGTCCTGTTCCGTGACAGTGTCTCTCCCGTCCACTCCTTCCCCTCCATGGCTCTAGTTACTATTTCAGGTCAGGCTGCAGTCACTTTATTGCTAAGCTAGTACAGTAGGAAGCTGAGAGGTCTCTGTGTTTTGAGCCTCTAATCTAGTAAATCCTACAAGGTAATTGTACGGAGTCACTCCTTTCTTGAAAACCTTTTGGCAGTTTCTAGGGCTTTCAAAAAAGTTCCAAACTCATTATTATGGTAGTCAATAACCATGTGTCCTGCCATCAATATCTAATTCTGGCTCCACTGTATATGTAAACACAAATAAACATACACACACACACACACACACACACACAGTCAACTGAGACCTCTTAATGTTAACTGACCTTCCCTCGCCCTTCCCCATATGACTTTTTCTCCTAGAGAGCTCTCTCTTCTCCATTTTTTTTTATATTCAGCCATCTTACCAAAGCCATGATACAGTGTTGAGATTGGAAATTGTATGTAGGTCAAATATGGCTTTAGGTATATTTTTTAAAAAACTGATTGTTTTTGTGTTTGTGTATATACACACACTTACACATATATGAGTTTATATAAATAATACAATCAGTTTGTATATTATATATAATTTTACAAATATATAACTTATATGTATAATTTATGTTTACATATATATATAATTTTTCAAAATTTGAAAGGATGGAGATTGCACCTAAAAATCCAGAGTTGTGGCTTCTCTTGAGAAATCAGAAGCCTTTGCCACATAAGGATTATAATTAGCCAAAACTAAGGAAAGGTTTTCTCTTTAAAAAGAACACACACTCTCCCTTTTTCCTTAGTCTCTGCCACTTCCCTTTCTCTTAGAAATGGCTTACCCACTTTGTTCATTTATGTCACTCTGTAGACCCTTATGTAGACCCTGTCCCCTGTAGACCCTTATGTTGGTAACCCCTGGTTCAGATGTACTCCTCCTTGAAAACATCTCTGATTATTCCATTCACATGAGATCTCTACTTTCTCTGCACTTCCGTAGATTTTTAAAAATACTTCTCTATGTCCTTTATATTAACAATGAAACAGAGAAATAAATTCAATCTACAACAAAAAGCAACATTAGAAGTCTTTCTCCACTAATGCTTTTTAAACTCCTTGGAGAGTTGAAGTCTCACTTGATATTTTTCCTCCCAAAGAGTTTAGCACAAAGCACAAGTATTTAGCAACTATTTTTTCAAGAGGGTGAATGAGTAAATAATTGGTTCCCTAAAATACATTTTCAGTAAATTTAATTTCTTGTTTCCATTAAAATAACAAATATATAGATATATCTCAAAGGAGATTGACATATATAAGAATCATTTGGAATTGTCACTTATGCATATAATTAAGCTTTTATATTTTACCTTTTACAGCTAAATAAATTGCAAAATAAATTTGGTATTCTTCAAATTCTGTATTTGGTAGTTTCATTTGCACAGGTGTTTTCCTCATATTTTCTGCAATTAATAGAATTCTTATTTGGACCCTCACAGATCTAGCCATATGGAAATAAGTTGTTATTTGATATGACCTTGTATCATTACTTCAGTGTCTCAATACACTTTTGTATTCAAAGTGCAAAAACCAGTCCTCATTAGTGGTAGAGTAATTTGCTCAAGGACAGAGAGTTATTGAATCTCACAGAATCAACCTATTAAAACCAAATTACTTAGAAGATCGTAAATTTGGGAGTATTGTTCTTCTTTTTAAATTGGATAAAACAGAGTTTAGTCTCATGGGCTCTTGGTCTCAGATTTGTTTGGGTGGTTTAAGCACCTGGCTCCAGAGAATTAGAAAGAGTGGACTAATATTCAATAAATCAACTGACTAAAATGTAGCTGTTCAAACAGTAAAAACTGTTTAATGGATTACTTGAGAATTGACAGCATAACTCCATATAGATTAGAAGCCCTAACACTCTTCTTTATCATTTGATCTAGGAGGAGAGAAACATAAACAGGTTTCTAATCCTTAAAGTTATACCTTCATTTCACCTTCTAAATACTCTTGCTTTCGTTTTGCATTCCTCAGCCCTGGAAAAACTGAATGATAAGCTCATCAAGAGAATTAACGTGCAGTTGTTGTATATTAGTCTAATGGAATTGTCAGGTTTCATTAATAATAGGAATGTATCATTTGCAATCAATCAGTTATTCATTGATGGAAATAGCAAGGCTGTTTTCATTTTCTAAATGATGGAGATTCTTTCTACATGTTTTACAATTGTTTTACAAACCATTTTAAAATTACTGTCATTTTTCCTTTTTTATAAGAGTTCATTTCTGTCATATCTATGTGACTGCAACAGAATCAGATTAAATTAAAAGATTTAGTTGGGCTGATTTATTCACCACTAAGTGGTTTCTTCTTTTCCTTGAACCTTGGTAAATCAGACAGCAATGTCACGGTTTGAAGGTAGAGGAATTTTATATTATTCATTACATGTATGTGTAAAGAATTTAAAATGAGCCACTTTGATAACAGCATGAGTATGGGCTGGCAAACATGTTAAATTGGGGGGAGCAGTAAAGGTTTACTTTCAAACTCCCTTTGACTTCTGAAATTTTCTGCTAAGCCACCAAGACTATGAGGCTAATCTACTTTCCGTTCCTAGTGACTTTCTAAGGATCCTGAGCCAAGAAAATATCGTTTTACTTCAATTTTCTCCCTGCAGAATAGGAAAAACATAGAAGCTTCAAGAATGAAGTGAAAATCAATTTCTTTCAAAATGCTGAAAAATATAAAATATAATTCATTTTGATATCTTTGTGCCTGTTATTTTAAACATCATTTTTAAGATATTTAGTTACTGGTGTTATTCACTCGTTCTTCTGTGTTTAAAAACGTATGGCCTCAGTATCATTATGCTAAACATTATTTTTTTAAAATTTATCAAGTTACCTTCTATTTACAGTTAATGGACATGATTAGTTAACATCTAAATTCTTTTGTTTTCTTTTAGGTAATTTTTACTGAAGTATAATATACCAATGGAAAAGCACACAAATTGTAATTATACAACTTGTTGTGTCTAATTATGTGCAAAATGAGCCCACCCGTATTACCAGCGCCTGGATCAAGAGGTAGAACGTTACAAGCAACACTGAAGTCACCTCATATCTCCTCCCAGGCACTATTCTCTGAAAGGTAACTAATATCCTGAATTCTAACACATAGATTAATTTTTTTCTGTTTCTCAAAGTACACTGTATATTTTTTGGCTTTGGTTTTTCATTCCTCTGTTATACTTTTTAATTGATCCATATGATTGCCTGAAGCAATAGTTAGTTCATCCTAATGATGTATAGCATTCCACTGTATGAATACAATTCAAAGTACCTGGTTAGGTTCTCCGTAGAGGCTATTATAAATAGTATTGTCATAACATGATTAAACATGTCTTTCTCTTGGGGATGCACCTAGGACTGGATCATAGGTCAAGTGGTAGGCAAACATTCTGCATGGTGGACGTTACCAAATGCTTTTCCAAGGTAATTTTTTCCAATTTATACTCCCACCCCATAGTGTATGAAAATTCCAGCCATTCTACAAACTTGTCAACACTTGGTAATATCTGCCTCTTTCATTTCAGCCATTCTTCTGGTGAATTAGCGGTATGTTGTGATCTAACTTGTATTTCTCTAATGACTAAGTTAAGCATCTTTTCATATGTTTATTTGCTATGCTGGTTATAACAAACAAACAAACAAACAAAACTCTAGAAGTTTGAACAAATGCAAATCTCTTCCAGATGAGTTCTTAAAATTAGGGCTCAAACTGTCTTGGTTATGAGAATGACGCTGTACTAGTGGATCTGAAGCCTGCATGTCATGGAGAATAGAACTGTTAAACAAAAGCATTCCCCCTACACTCCCCAATCTCATCATGCCTATCCTCAAACTCTTGTATAAGTAGATTAAGGTAAGGAGGGATTGGGTAGATATAAAAGAACAAAAGAAAAAAATCTCATGACATTCATAATTTTCCTATTCTGGAAAATATGTTTAACCTAAAAAATTCCAATCAAACAAAGCAAAAAATAAACATGTTTGTCATAACACAGAGCACCCAGAGTGGAGACTGAGAAAGAGATGAGACAGAATGCAGTTCTTCCCTGCATTCGGTGGTCTATATCTAAGGAAGCAAACTCCCACAGATATCACCTAACAAAGATTGTGCCAAAGGAACTCAGATGTAATGCGCATGTGAATACTCAGGAGTTCCAAAAAATAGCAAGGGTCTTAAAACAATAAAACACAAACACTAGAGACTGATAATGGGTAACAATAGCAAGGGCCACCTTGCTATTGAAAAAGGAAGAGAAACTATTCTCTTGGCCACACTAGTTCAGATGCCTTACCGGGTACTTAACAAAGAGAGTCTTGAAAACAATATTACAGCAAAGCTGTATAGGATTTAAAGAACATGTGTGTGTGTGTATATATATATATATATATATATACACATATATATACACACACATATACATATATATATGACTGGGATGAATCAGGTATCATGAAAAGAAAACTTGATGTGATTGTGGTCTTTAGACAAATTATTTCTGAGCTCTTCTTAAATACAGGTAAACTCAAATGGCCTAAGTGGAGACTTATTCAAGATGGAGTAAATTAAGAAAGGACGAAAGGGAAGAAAGATAATTGGGCAGGTGATTTGGAAAGTGACGGGGACAGAACTAATAAGCCAGCATGTATTGAACAGCTTTTGTGTTCAGAGCTAGAGAGGGAAGCACTTGTTAGGGAGGAAATGTACAAGCCAGGGAAATCAGATGGGCAGCAATGATTCTACTCAGCAATCCTTGGAGGCACCCTGTGCCCAGTGAGGCACCAGTGATGACATTGTGCAGATGTTGCCACTGTGTACCCTCTACTTCATCTTTGTTAAGAAAAGTCAAGCATTTTCTATGGAGTCAATATAAACAGATGGAAAGGGCCCACATAAATTTGCCTTTCCTTTCCTTTCCCTCCCCTTCCCTTTTCTTTTCTTTTAAAAATATGACTGTCTAAACAAATTCCCTGCCTTTTTGTCTTCTGAATGAATCTCCCTTTTGGTATTTTGACAGATACATTTTCCTTTGCCATGTCTGCCTTGCTTGTTCTCTTTGCCACACCCTTCTCCATTCCTCTTTTGAAGACACACTTCTCTCCATGTATTTTATAGGGGAATCTGAGTGGGAGGGAAGCAGGGTTATTTTTCCCATCGGCATGAGGTTGGACATTTGTGGTTGCTGCAGTTGAGACTGTGTGTTGATTATTGAATTGTATATCAGTCTCCTTTAATGTGATTTCCATATAAAACCATCCACCCAAACATATACATTTATATATTTTATAGGTAGGGAATAACGGTCTTTCAGCTCTAAAACAACAACTGACAGGTTATGGTTGCTGCCTGCCTACTGAATAGTTTATTGAGAGCATAGTTAAAGTAACATGAGCCTTGTCATAACACTTTAATTTATCTTTGGAAAAGGATTCATGATTTGGCTAACATTTTCCCCGTTCCACTATTAAATGTATTTTCATTCTATGAAGCTCACCCTAGGCTTAACTCAATTAGTAACTTGCAAATGACTAACTAACATTTAGTAACTAACACATTTTTTTTTAAACATCTTTATTGGAGTATAATTGCTTTACAATGGTGTGTTAGTTTCTGCTTTATAACAAAGTGAATCAGTTATACATATACATATGTTCCCATATCTCTTCCCTCTTGCATCTCCCTCCCTCCCACCCTCCCTATCCCACCCCTCTAGGCGGTCACAAAGCACCGAGCTGATCTCCCTGTGCTATGCGGCTGCTTCCCACTAGCTATCTATTTTACATTTGTTAGTGTATATATGTCGATGCCACTCTCTCACCCTGTCACATCTTACCCCTCCCCCTCCCCATATCCTCAAGTCCATTCTCTAGTAGGTCTGTGTCTTTATTCCCGTCTTGCCACTAGGTTCTTCATGACCTTTATTTTCCCTTAGATTCCATATATATGTGTTAGCATACTGTATTTGTTTTTCTCTTTCTGACTTACTTCACTCTGTATGACAGACTCTAACTCCATCCACCTCACTACAAATACCTCCATTTCATTTCTTTTTATGGCTGAGTAATATTCCATTGTATATATGTGCCACATCTTCTTTATCCATTCATCTGATGATGGACACTTAGGTTGCTTCCATGTCCTGGCTATTGTAAATAGAGCTGCAATGAACATTTTGGTACATGACTCTTTTTGAATTATGGTTTTCTCAGGGTATATGCCCAGTAGTGGGATTGCTGGGTCGTATGATAGTTCTATTTGTAGTTTTTTAAGGAACCTCCATACTGTTCTCCATAGTGGCTGTATCAATTTACATTCCCACCAACAGTGCGAGAGTGTTCCCTTTTCTCCACACCCTCTCCAGCATTTATTCTTTCTAGATTTTTTGATGATGGCCATTCTGACTGGTGTGAGATGATATCTCATTGTAGTTTTGATTTGCATTTCTCTAATGATTAATGATGTTGAGCATTCTTTCATGTGTCTGTTGGCAATCTGTATATCTTCTTTGGAGAAATGTCTATTTAGGTCTTCTGCCCATTTTTGGATTGGGTTGTTTGTTTTTTTGTTATTGAGCTGCATGAGCTACTTGTAAATCTTGGAGATTAATCCTTTGTCAGTTGCTTCATTTGCAAAAATTTTCTCCCATTCTGAGGGTTGTCTTTTGGTCTTGTTTATGGTTTCCTTTGCTGTGCAAAAGCTTTGAAGTTTCATTAGGTCCCATTTGTTTATTTTTGTTTTTATTTCCATTTCTCTAGGAGGTGGGTCAAAAAGGATCTTGCTGTGATTTATGTCATAGAGTGTTCTGCCTATGTTTTCCTCTAAGAGTTTGATAGTGTCTGGCCTTACACTTAGGTCTTTAATCCATTTTGAGTTTATTTTTGTGCATGGTGTCAGGGAGTGTTCTAATTTCATACTTTTACATGTACCTGTCCAATTTTCCCAGCACCACTTATTGAAGAGACTGTCTTTTCTCCACTGTATATGCATGCCTCCTTTATCAAAGATAAGGTGACCATATGTATGTGGGTTTATCTCTGGGCTTTCTATCCTGTTCCATTGATCTATATTTCTGTTTTTGTACCAGTACCAAACTGTCTTGATTACTGTAGCTTTGTAATATAGTCTGAAGTCAGGGAGCCTGATTCCCCCAGCTCCATTTTTCGTTCTCAAGATTGCTTTGGCTATTCGGGGTCTTTTGTGTTTCCATACAAATTGTGAAATTTTTTGTTCTAGGTCTGTGAAAAATGCCAGTGGTAGTTTGATAGGGATTGCATTGAATCTGTAGATTGCTTTGGGTAGTAGAGTCATTTTCACAATGTTGATTCTTCCAATCCAAGAACATGGTATATCTCTCCATCTGTTTGTATCATCTTTGATTTCTTTCATCAGTGTCTTATAGTTTTCTGTATACATGTCTTTTGTCACCTTAGTAGGTTTATTCCTAGATATTTTATTCTTTTTGTTGCAATGGGAGACGGGAGTGTTTTCTTAATTTCACTTTCAGATTTTTCGTCATTAGTGTATAGAAATGCAAGAGATTTCTGTGCATTAATTTTGTATCCTGCTACTTTACCAAATTCATTGATTAGCTCTAGTAGTTTTCTGGTAGCATCTTTAGGATTCTCTATGTATAGTATCATGTCATCTGCAAACAGTGACAGCTTTACTTCTTCTTTTCCTATTTGGATTCCTTTTATTTCTTTTTCTTCTCTGATTGCTGTGGCTAACACTTCCAAAACTATGTTGAATAATAGTGATGAGAGTGGGCAACCTTGTCTTGTTCCTGATCTTAGTGGAAATGGTTTCAGTTTTTCACCATTGAGGACGATGTTGGCTGTGGGTTTGTCATATATGGCCTTTATTATGTTGAGGGAAGTTCCCTCTATGCCTACTTTCTGCAGGGCTTTTATCATAAATGGGTGTTGAATTTTGTCAAAAGCTTTCTCTGCATTTATTGAGATGATCATATGGTTTTTCTCCTTCAGTTTGTTAATATGATGTATCACATTGATTGATTTGCGTATATTGAAGAATCCTTGCATTCCTGGAATAAACCCCACTTGATCATGGTGTATGATCCTTCTAATGTGCTGTTGGATTCTGTTTGCTAGTATTTTGTTGAGGATTTTTGCATCTATGTTCATCAGTGATATTGGCCTGTAGTTTTCTTTCTTTGTGACATCTTTGTCTGGTTTTGGTATCCGGGTGATGGTGGCCTCGTAGAATGAGTTTGGGAGTGTTCATCCCTCTGCAATGTTTTGGAAGAGTTTGAGAAGGATAGGTGTTAGCTCTTCTCTAAATGTTTGATAGAATTCGCCTGTGAAGCCATCTGGTCCTGGGCTTTTGTTTGTTGGAAGATTTTTAATCACAGTTTCAATTTCAGTGCTTGTGATTGGTCTGTTCATATTTTCTATTTTTCCTGGTTCAGTCTCGGCAGTTTGTGCATTTCTAAGAATCTGTCCATTTCTTCCAGGTTGTCCACTTTATTGGCATAGAGTTGCTTGTAGTAATCTCTCATGATCGTTCGTATTTCTGCAGTGTCAGTGGTTACTTCTCCTTTTTCATTTCTAATTCTATTGATTTGAGTCTTCTCCCTTTTTCTCTTGATGAGTCTGGCTAATGGTTTATCAATTTTGTTTTATCTTCTTAAAGAACCAGCTTTTAGTTTTACTGATCTTCGCTATTATCTCCTTCATTTCTTTTTCATTTATTTCTGATCTGATCTTTATGATTTCTTTCCTTCTGCTAGCTTTGGGGTTTTTTTGTTCTTCTTTCTCTAATTGCTTTAGGTGCAAGGTTAGGTTGTTTATTCGAGATGTTTCCTCTTTCTTGAGGTAGGCTTGTATTGCTATAAACTTCCCTCTTAGCACTGCTTTTGCTGCATCCCATAGGTTTTGGGTCGTCGTGTCTCCATTGTCATTTGTTTCTAGGTGTTTTTTGATTTCCCCTTTGATTTCTTCAGTGATGACTTCGTTATTAAGTAGTGTATTGTGTAGCCTCCATGTGTTTGTATTTTTTACAGATCTTTTCCTGTAATTGATATCTAGTCTCATAGCGTTGTGGTTGGAAAAGATACTTGATACGATTTCAATTTTCTTAAATTTACCAAGGCTTGATTTGTGACCCAAGATATGATCTATCCTGGAGAATGTTCCATGAGCACTTGAGAAAATGTGTATTCTGTTGTTTTTGGGTGGAATGTCCTATAAATATCAATTAAGTCCATCTTGTTTAATGTATCATTTAAAGCTTGTGTTTCCTTATGTATTTTCATTTTGGATGATCTGTCCATTGGTGAAAGTGGGGTGTTAAAGTCCCCTACTATGATTGTGTTGCTGTCGATTTCCCCTTTTATGGCTGTTAGTATTTGCCTTATGTATTGAGGTGCTCCTATGTTGGGTGCATAAATATTTACAATTGTTATACCTTCCTCTTGGATCGATCCCTTGATCATTATATAGTATCCTTCTTTGTCTCTTGTAATAGTCTTTATTTTAAAGTCTATTTTGTCTGATATGAGAATTGCTACTCCAGCTTTCTTTTGATTTCCATTTGCATGGAATATCTTTTTCCATCCCCTCACTTTCAGTCTGTATGTGTCTCTAGGTCTGAAGTGGGTCTCTTGTAGACAGCATATATATGGGTCTTGTTTTTGTATCCATTCAGCCAGTCTGTGTCTTTTGGTGGGAGCATTTAGTCCATTTACATTTAAGGTAATTATCGATATGTATGTTCCTATTCCCATTTTCCTAAATGTTTTGGGTTTGTTATTGTAGGTGTTTTCCTTCTCTTGTGTTTCTTGCCTAGAGAAGTTCCTTTAGCATTTGTTGTAAAGCTGGTTTGGTGGTGCTGAACTCTCTCAGCTTTTGCTTGTCTGTAAAGGTTTTAATTTCTCCACCTAATCTGAATGAGATCCTTGCTGGGTTGAGTAATCTTGGTTGTAGGTTTTTCTCCTTCATCACTTTAAGTATATCCTGCCACTCCCTTCTGGCTTGCAGAGTTTCTGCTGAAAGATCAGCTGTTAACCTTATGGGGATTCCCTTGTGTGATATTTGTTTTTTTTCCCTTGCTGCTTTTAATGTTTTCTTTATATTTAATTTTTGATAGTTTGATTAATATGTGTCTTGGCATGTTTCTCCTTGGATTTATCCTGTATGGGACTCTCTGTGCTTCCAGGACTTGATTAACTATTTCCTTTCCCATATTAGGGAAGTTTTCAACTATAATCTCTTCAAATATTTTCTCAGTCCCTTTCTTTTTTCTCTTCTTCTTCTGGAACCCCTATAATTCGAACGTTGGTGTGTTTAATGTTGTCCCAGAGGTCTCTGAGACTGTCCTCAGTTCTTTTCATTCTTTTTTCTTTATTCTGCTCTGCAGTAGTTATTTCCACCATTTTATCTTCCAGGTTACTTATCCGTTCTTCTGCCTCAGTTATTCTGCTATTGATCCCATCTAGAGTATTTTTAATTTCATTTATTGTGTTTTTCATCGTTGCTTGGTTCCTCTTTAGTTCTTCTATGTCCTTGTTAAATGTTTCTTGCATTTTGTCTATTCTATTTCCAAGATTTTGGATCATCCTTACTATCATTATTCTGAATTCTTTTTCAGGTAGACTACCTATTTCCTCTTCATTTGTTAGGTCTGGTGTGTTTGGACCCTGCTCCTTCATCTGCTGTGTGTTTTTCTGTCTTCTCATTTTGCTTATCTTACTGTGTTTGGGGTCTCCTTTTCACAGGCTGCAGGTTCGTAGTTCCTGTTGTTTTTGGTATCTGTCCCCAGTGGCTAAGGTTGGTTCAGTGGGTTGTGTAGGCTTCCTGGTGGAGGGGACTAGTGCCTGTGTTCTGGTGGATGAGGCTGGATCTTGTCTTTCTGGTGGGCACGTCCACGTCTGGTGATGTGTTTTGGGGTGTCTGTGGCCTTGTTATGATTTTAGGCAGCCTCTCTGCTAATGGATGGGGCTGTGTTCCTGTCTTGCTAGTTGTTTGGCATAGGGTGTCCAGCACTGTAGCTTGCTGGTCGTTGAGTGAAGCTAGGTCTTGATGTTGAGATGGAGATCTCTGAGAGATTTTCACCGTTTGGTATTACATGGAGCTGGGAGGTCTCTTGTGGACCAGTGTCCTGAAGTTGGCTCTCCCACCTCAGAGGCACAGCCCTGGTGCCTGGCTGGAGCACCAAGAGCCTTTCCTCCACACGGCTTTTCTTTTCCTTCGTTTTAAGTCTAGTTTCACTTGCTCATAGGGTGCAGGGTGCAGAGGCCTTGAACCCAGTGCTTCACACCAGAGTTCCCAGTGCAAAACAGCTATGCCTGACGCTTCAACTCTGGGAACCATGTCGTAACTAACACAGTTTTGATTTAAGAATTCAGGATTGAGAAATAAACTTGCAAATCTTATGAAACATTGCATGGTGTTAAATTTGAGAAGTCTCTCAACACATTACATAAGAGGGAAAAGTTGCCATGTTCACAGTATTTGTGAGGAAGTAGGAATGGCAGGGCAGTCCGCCTGCCTTTATGAAATAGTGTATCTTCCATTCCTCCTTTCTGCCCCTGGGAACTCTGTAAGCTCATTTGTTTTATTCTACCTTTAAAGATAAAAAAGTGGAGGGATAAAGAAATAATACCACTTAGGACTTCAGAACAATATCGTATTGAAGGGCAGGTTAGCACTTCCCAGCTTATTACTTGGGTTCCATCGGGTCTCTACACTAAAGAACTATCATGTTTATTTTGATCCATATGAGTCGTTTTTCTGTGAATAGCGTGATACCCTATAAGTATCTACCTAGAAGTTCTGTTCTCTGGGCTCTCTGAGACGGGCACCTCTCCTCCTTTCAACTCACTTCTCCCAAAAGAGTATAATTAAGCAATAGTTTCTGGACTACCGTATCTGTTTAAAGACCTAAAGATCAATGGACAACATCAAGGCAAAAGTCCAGATTTCATGAATAAATTTCCCCAACCATGAAATTCAAATTGGTTCATCTGGATGCCTCATAGAAAACTGGGATATGAAGCCTCCCAAATAGAATTGCAGGGAGTGGCTTCAGCAGGGAAATAATGACCTGGCAGCGATAGCTCTCCATGAAGGGTAAGTGACAGCATCATGAAGCCAGAATCAGGACTCATTCCAGGAAATTTTGAGCATTTGTCTCAGACACTACCACCCTGGGACCGCAGGCTTCCTGAGGGAAAGAGTCCAGACGAATACATCTGGGACTTAATAAGCCAAACCACAGAGATTTTGTGCTGAAAAATAGAAAGCAGCAACACTGGAAGTGAGCCAAGGTTACACTAAGGCATGAGCATATCGTATAATACGGATGTCCAAGATGAAATATGGATGTGCGCGTATGATGGACCAAAACAGAAAACACACCTGCCCTTTGACATTAAGTTCCAGCCATCTACACATGGGAGATATTTCCATAAAGGGAAAAGTGCCCCAGAATGGAAAACAAAGCAATTGAGAAGTTGATCTTGATGGAAAGATGAAATGAGTTAAATAAGCATAGGCTGCCTATTATAGACAGAAAGACAAAGAGTTAAACAAGACATTGAAGAATTTGTTCTTTATGTCCCTAATGTCTAGCCTGCACATAGTATTCAATAAATATCTGTAAATGAATGAAAAGCTTTCAAATATAAACATAATTATTTAAAAGGAGTCACTGTTCTTTCTAGGAACATACGACCCCAAGATATTTTTAGTGCCCTTCTTTAGTGGGTGGATAAATCATTTAAAGAGAGCAGACTCAGTTATCTCTAAGCATGAGACAAAGCTTATGTACTCTCACATAATGTACAAAGGGAAAGTGAACTTCCTCCTGTTGTTGCTTACAGCATCATGCCGGCTGTGGGACATTCCAGGCCTGAGCGCAAGCCCCAACAGTTGTGTCAACATTCACAGACAGAAGCAGGAGATTTTTATATACTATAAATGATAGATTTTCCAGAAGGAATTGCAACCTACAAAATCTTGTACCCCGCATGCCACCCAGAACCCTAATGTACCTCATATTTGGATGTCTTAATGAAACATAATATATTACACTTTACTATAAGTATGAGGAGTTTTGGCTTTGTCTGGCTTTGTCACGGATAACTTCAGCAATGGAATTATACTGTAAATCTTGGCTGATTTTTAAATAGCCAAAATGTATTCAGTATATGGCTGCAAACATTTAATGTGGCATGCATTTGATCAAAACTTTAATACACTGCAAGAAAAGATATATGTTTCCCATATGGCAAGTTGGCAATGAAAGGGTAATGCTTGACTCAACACTGCTGTGTTTAAATCGTTGTCCCTGGTAAAAGTAATCCAGAATTCTAGCTCTGCAGAGGAGATCAAAGAGAAAATTGTGGAAACTGCTGCCATCCTTGATAGATTATCTACAACCAAAATGAAAACTAATACCTTTTATCAAAAGATCAGGATGTACGAGTACTGAGGATTACTAGAATGTCCATTCAATTTTTCTTTTAATAGAGTTTGATTGGTCTCAGAACATGCATATTGTTCACAGAGCTTTTGGATATATGGTGATGGTGTGTATTTTGTGACCACCCTGCTTTGTCTGGCTGGCATTAGGCAGATACAAAATAAGAAATAAGTTTAAGAAGTTGTAAAGTAGGTGACTGGAAAATAAACTTACCTACGTGTACATGGGCCGCCATGTCACTAGATCACCTTCTGCTTCTAAGTAGTTACTTAGAATCGTTCATGGTTAATCTTACTTTCCTATTGTGAGGCTATCTTTCAATCCAAATCCAAGATAAGCCATCAAATGCAATCTTTCCCACGCTGAATTCCTACGATGCAAGGTAATTTTTTAAGTGTTAGGTTATCATTCAATACAATTATTAACTTATTGAGATAATATGGAGGGAATATAGTCAGGAAGAACAATGGCATCAGACCATTTGAAGTTCTCACAATGAAAGGGATGCGCTGGGTCTACTACTGGTTCTTTAGCTCCAGCTTCCTGTTCTACGCTAGGCAGGGTAGCTTCGAGCCACATTACTCTCCTATTGCTCTTCTCTTTCAGAAGTTACCAGTGGCTCATTCGTCACAAACACTTGCTCTCTCTACAGCATGTATCTAGTTGTTCACTCTCCTTTTTGCTGGACTCTAGAACACTGAATTATTCCCCATCTCTCTGACTTTTCCTTTGCTACCTCCTATTCCTGTCCCTCATGTTTATCTTAAATCTCCCCTAAGATTTGCCTTCAGACCTCATTTCTCTCCTTTACTCTTTCCTTCAGCTAAAGAATCCTATGTCAATAACCATCTACTTTCTCCTTATATATGCCCCTATTTCTCACCATAATCTCCATTTGCAGAAGCTGCTGTTCCAGTCAGATAGGCTCCAAACCTAAGAGTCCTTCCTATGGTAGGTCTGCATTATGGTGCTGAATCTTGTAAAATAGTATGCAAGTAAATTATACTTCCTTGCTGTCTTTTACATGTCTCCCTTTCCTTTCTATCACTGCTAATAATAATCTAGTTAAGAATTGTCTTCCCTGTCTTGGAAACAATATCAATAAGAGGATCTATCTTATTATAATTCTTTCTTTGAATCCACATTGTGTGCAAGAAAAATATTATTAAAGCCCAACTCTGGTCAAGCTGTTCCCAATTGTGTACCTTAACAGTAGTTTTAAATACTTCCTGAATAAAGGAAAGTGCAGAAAACACAAGGAAGACTAATTGCAAAGCAAAAAGGTGTTGGATTAGGTGACAGGAAGACTGAAGGAAGAATCAAAAGTAATAGCAAATATTTTCCATGAATAAACTGAAGGATTCTGGATGTATGGTGATGTATCACCAGAGGTGTCAAGGTATCATGATAAGGTCTCATTATGGATTGTAAAACACCGTGATGTCCTTATCTAGATCAACACTCTCCTAAACAGCTTCCTTCCCTGCTCCTTAGTATCATTCTGTAGATCTGCATTTATAAGATTAATACACCATTCAAATACGTATTATGGGATTGAATCAACAGATTTGGGAAAACAAGTGAGGAGCCTGTGGGATGATAAGGCTTAGGGTGCCCCGGAAAGACTGAGAATGTTCTGTACTGGGCCAAGTCATAAGGAATGCTGTTCTGCTGCATCTCTAAACATCACCAGGTCTTTTTTGTGTCAATTACTTGGAAGTACCTAGAATGGGAGGTACTACCATTAATGGTTAACAGCCCTTCCCAATCTGTATCAACCAGACTTATTTCTGAAGAAAGCTTTTGATGTTCGCAAAGCTCTAGACCAAGAAAATTACTCCTCTCTGCAAAGTTCTGTTATACCTAACACTAAAAATCACAAATAATCCTTCAAACCAGATAAAATTCCATTTTCCATGATGCCTTTCTAAGTCACTAGAAAAGTTTTGTTCCTCTGTATTTGATAGCAATTTTTCTGAACTTCAGTTGTAACTTATTATGTCAGGTGTCAGAGTGACCTATATAATCCTAATGTATTCTATGTTCATTGATGGCTAGAATGGAACTTTGATGTTTTCTTGGGAAGCATGAGGAATACAGAATCAAAAGACTTGGGTTTGATAAACATAGCTGGCACATAGAAGTTCTGTGATGGACTAGGGATGAGGTCTGTAACCTTTTTGAGACCCACTTTGATCATCTGCAAAATAGCAATAATAATGATCTTTCCTAGAACTTTGCTAATCTATCTGATAGTATGCTCTACAAATACTACTTATTATGCATATTCTACACTGCACCTGATAGTATCTTTCATATATGAAATACACAATAAATACTTGTAGATTCAAATTGAATTTCAACTCTTCAAGGTGAAATGAGGAATATTTAATAAAACAAACTTTAGAAAATATGCTTTATATCCTAAGATTGTTTTTATTTTTTGATCTTTATTTTATTTTTTTATACACCAGGTTCTTATTAGTTATCTGTTTTATACATGTTAGTGTATACATGTCAATCCCAATCTCCCGACTCATCCTACCCCCACCCCCACCCCCGCTTTCCCCACTTGGTGTATATACATTTTTTCTCTACATCTGTGTCTCTATTTCTGCCTTGCAAACCAGTTCATCTGTACCATTTTCCTAGATTCCACATATATACATTAATATACGATATTTGTTTTTCTCTTTCTGACTTACTTCACTCTGTATGACAGTCTCTAGATCCATCCACATCTCTACAAATGACCCAATTTCATTCCTTTTTATGGCTGAGTAATATTTCATTGTATATATGTACCACATCTTCTTTATGCATTCGTCTATCAATGGGCATTTAGGTTGCTTCCATGACCTGGCTATTGTAAATAGTGCTGCAATGAACATTGGGGTGCATGTGTCTTTTAGAATTATGGTTTTCTCTGGGTATATGCCCAGTAGTGGGATTGCTGGATCATATGGTAATTCTATTTTTAGTTTTTTAAGGAACCTCCATAATGTTCTCCAAAGTGGCTGTATCAATTTACATTCCCACCAACAGTGCAAGAGGGTTCCCTTTTCCCCACACTCTCTCCAGCATTTGTTGTTTGTAGATTTTCTGATGATGCCCATTCTAAACAGTGTGAGGTGATACCTCATTGTACTTTTGACTTGCATTTCTCTAATAATTAGTGATGTTGAGCAGCTTTTCATGTGCTTCTTGGCCATCTGTATGTCTTCTTTGGAGAAATGTCTATTTAGGTCTTCTGCCCATTTTTCGATTGGGTTGTTTGTTTTTTTAATATTGAGCTGCATGAGCTGCTTGTATATTTTGGAGATGAATCCTTTGTCCATTGATTTGTTTGCAAATACTTTCTCCCATTCTGAGGATTGTCTTTTTATATTGTTTATGGTTTCCTTTGCTGTGCAAAAGCTTTGAAGTTTCATTAGGTCCCATTTGTTTATTTTTGTTTTTATCTCCATTACTCTAGGAGGTGGATCAAAAAAGATCTTGCTGTGATTTATGTCAAAGAGTGTTCTTCCTATGTTTTCCTCTATGAGTTTTATACTGTCTGGTCTTATATTTAGGTCTTTAATACATTTTGAGTTTATTTTTGTGTATGGTGTTAGGGAGTATTCTAATTTCATTCTTTTACATGTAGCTGTCCAGTTTTCCCAGCACAACTTATTGAAGAGACTGTCTTTTCTCCATTGTTTATCCTGCTTCCTTTGTCATAGATTAATTGACCATAAGTGCGTGGGTTTATCTCTGGGCTTTCTATTCTGTTCCATTGATCTATATTTCTGTTTTTGTGCCAATACCATATTGTCTTGATGACAGTAGCTTTGTAGTATAGTCTGAAGTTAGGGAGTCTGAGTCCTCCAGCTCCATTTTTTTCCCTCAAGATTGCTTTGGCTATTTGGGGTCTTTTGTGTCTCCATACAAATTTTAAGATTTTATGGTCTAGTTCTGTAAAAAATAACATTGGTAATTTGATAGGGATTGCACTGAATCTGTAGATTGCTTTGGGTAGTATAGTCATTTTCACAATATTGATTCTTCCAATCCAAGAACATGGTAAATCTCTCTGTTTGTGTCATCTTTGATTTCTTTCATCAGTGTCTTATAGTTTTCTGAGTACAGGTCTTTTACCTCCTTAGGTAGATTTACTCCTAGGCATTTTATTCTTTTTGTTGCAATGATGAATGGGATTGCTTCCTTAATTTCTCTTTCTGATCTTTTGTTGTTTGTATATAGGAATGCACGAGATTTCTGTGCATTAATTTTGTATCCTGCAACTTTACCAAATTCATTGATTAATTCTACTAGTTTTCTGGTGGCATCTTAGGATTTTCTGTGTATAGTATCATGTCATTTGCAAACAGTGACAGTTTTACTTCTTTTCCAATTTGGATTACTTTTATTTATTTTTCTTCTCTGATTGTCATGGCTAGGACTTCCAAGACTATGTTGAATAATAGTGGCAAGACTGGACATCCTTTTCTTGTTCCTGATCTTAGAGGAAATGCTTTCAGTATTTCACCATTGAGAATGATGTCTGCTGTGATTTTGTCATATATGGCTTTTATTATGTTGAGTTAGGTTCCCTCTATGCCCAGTTTCTGGAGAGTTTTCATAATAAATCGGTGTTGAATTTTGTCAAAAGCTTCTTCTGCATCTATTGAGATGATCATATGGTTTTTATTCTTCAATTTGTTAATATGGTGTATCACATTGATTGATTTGCATATACTGAAGACTCCTTGCATCCCTGGGATAAATCCCACTTGATCATGGTGTATGATCCTTTTAATGTGTCGTTGGACTCTGTTTGCTAGTATTTTGTCGAGGAGTTTTTCATCTATATTCATCAGTGATATTGGTCTGTAATTTTCTTTTTATGTAGTATCTTTGTCTGGTTTTCGTATCAGGGTGTTGGTGGCCTTGTAGAATGAGTTTGGGAGCGTTCCTTCCTCTGCAATTTTTGGAAAGAGTTTGGCAAGGTTGGGTGTTAGCTCTTCTCTAAATGTTTGATAAAATTCACCTGTGAAGCCATCTGGTCCTGGACTTTTGTTTATTGAAAGATTTTTAATCACAGTTTCAATTTCATTACTTGTGATTGGTCTGTTCATATTTTCTATTTCTTCCTGGTTCAGTCTTGCAAGGTTATACTTCTAAGAATTTGCCCATTTCTTCCAAGTTGTCCATTTTATTGCCATAGAGTTGCTTGTAGTAGTCTCTTATGATGCTTTGTATTTCTGCGGTGTCTGTTGTAACTTCTCCTTTTTCATTTCTAATCTTATTGATTTGATTCCACTCCCCCTTTTTCTTGATGACTCTGGCTAAAGGTTTATCAATTTTGTTTCTTTTCAAAGAACCAGCTTTTAGTTTTACTGATCTTTGCTATTGTTTTATTTGTTTCTACTTCATTTATTTCTGTTCTGATCTTTATAATTTCTTTCCTTCTACTAACTTTGGGTTTTGTTTGTTCTTCTTTCTCTAGTTCCTTTAGGTATAAGGTTAGATGGTTTATTTGAGATTTTTCTTGTTTCTTGAGGTAGCCTTGTATTGCTATAATTTTCCCTCTTAGAAGTGCTTTTGCTGCATCCCATAGGTTTTGGATCATTGTGTTTTCTTTGTCACTTGTCTCTAATTATTTTTGGATTTCCTCTTTGACTTCTTCAGTGATCTCTTGGTTATCTAGTAATGTATTGTTTAGCCTCCATGTGTTTGTGCTTTTTACGTTTTTTTCCCTGTAATTTATCTCTAATCTCATAGCACTGTGGTCTGAAAAGATGCTTGATATGATTTTAATTTTCCTAAATTTACCAAGGCTTGATTTGTGGCCCAAGATGTGATCTATTCTGGAGAATGTTCCATGTGCACTTGAGAAGAAAGTGTAATCTGCTGTTTTTGGATAGAATGTTTTATAAATATCAATTAAATCTATCTGGTCTATTGTATCATTTAAAGCTTGTGTTTCCTTATTAATTTTCTGTCTGAATGATCTGTCGTTTGGTGTAAGTGAGGTGTTAAAGTCCTCCACTATTATTGTGTTACTGTCGATTTCCCCTTTTATAGCTGTTAGACTTGCCTTATGTATAGAGGTGCTCCTATGTTGGGTGCATATATATTTATAATTGTTATATCTTCTTCTTGGATTGATCCCTTGATCATTATGTAGTGTCCTTCCTTGTCTCTTGTAACATTCTTTATTTTAAAGTCTATTTTGTCTGATATGAATATTGCTACTCCAGCTTTCTTTTGATTTCCATTTCCATGGAATATCTTTTTTCCATCACCTCACTTTCAGTCTGAATGTGTCCCTAGGTCTGAAGTGGGTCTCTTGTAGACAGCATATATATGGGTCTTGTTTTTGTATCCATTCAGCGAGCCTGTGTCTTTTCATTGGAGCATTTAATCCATTCACATTTAAGGTAATTATCAATATATATGTTCCTATTACCATTTTCTTAATTGTTTTGGGTTTGTTTTTGTAGGTCCTTTTCTTCTCTTGTGTTTCCCACTTAGAGAAGTTCCTTTAGCATTTGTTGTAGAGCTGGTTTGGTGGTGCTGAATTCTCTTAGCTTTTGCTTGTCTTTAAACTTTTGATTTCTCTGTTGAATCTGAATGAGGTCCTTGCCAGGTAGAGTAATTTTGTTTGTAGGTTCTTCTGTTTCATCACTTTAAATATATCGTGCCACTCCCTTTTGGCTTGTAGAGTTTTGCTGAGAAATCAGCTGTTAACCTTATGGGAGTTCCCTTTTATGTTATTTGTCATTTTTCCCTTGTTGCTTTTCGTAATTTTTCTTTGTCTTTAATTTTTGTCAATTTGATTACTATGTTTTTCAGCATGTTTCTCCTTGAGTTTATCCTGTATGAGACTCTCTGCACTTCCTGGACTTGGGTGGCTATTACCTTTCCCATGTTAGGGAAGTTTTCAACTATAACCTCTTCAATTATTTTCTTGGGTCCTTTCTCTCTGTCTTCTCTTCAGGGACCCCTGTAATGTGAATGTTGGTGCGTTTAATGTTGTCCCAGAGGTCTCTCAGGCTGTTTTCGTTCTTTTTTCTTTATTCTGTTCCATGGCAGTGAATTCCACCATTCTGTCTTCCAGGTCACTTATCCATTCTTCTGCCTCAGTTATTCTGCTATTGATTTCTTCTAGTGTATTTTTCATTTCAGTTATTGTATCATTCATCTCTGTTTGTTCTTTAATTCTTCTAGGTCTTTGTTAAACATTTCTTGCATCTTCTCGATCTTTGCCTCCATTCTTTCTCCGAGGTCCTTGGTCATCTTCACTATCATTATTCTGAATCCTTTTTCTGGAAGGTTGTCTATCTCTACTTCATTTAATTGTTTTTCTGGGGTTTTATCTTGTTCCTTCATCTGGTACATAGCCCTCTGCATTTTCATTTTGCCTATCTATCTGTGAATGTGGTTTTTTGTTCCACAGGCTGCAGGACTGTAATTCTTCTTGCTTCTGCTGTCTGCCCCCTGGTGGATGAGGCTATCTAAGAGGCTTGTGCAAGTTTCCTGATGGGAGGGACTGGTGGTGGGTAGAGCTGGCTCTTGCTTTGGTGGGCAGAGCTCAGTAAAATTTTAATCTGCTTGTCTGCTGATGAGTGGGGCTGAGTTCCCTCCCTGTTGGTTGTTTGGCCTGAAGTGACCCAGCACTGGAAGCCAGAGGCTCTTTATTGGGGCGAATGGCAGGCTCCAGGAGGGCTCACGCCAAGGAGTACTTCCCAGAACTTCTGCTGTGAGTGTTCTGTCCCAAAGGTGAGCCACAGCCACCACCCGCCTCTGCAGGAGACCCTCCAACACTAGCAGGTAGGTCTGGTTAAGTCTCCTATGGGGTCACTGCTCATCCCCCTGGGTCCTGATGCACACACTATTTTGTGTATGCCCTCCAAGAGTGGAGTCTCTGTTTCCCCCAGTCCTGTCGAAGTCCTGCAATCAAATCCTGCTAGCCTTCAAAGTCTGATTCTCTGGGAATTCCTCCTCCTGTTGCTGGACCCCCAGGTTGGGAAGCCTGACGTAGGGCTCAGAACCTTCACTCCAGTGGGTGAACTTCTGTGGTATAATTGTTCTTCAGTTTGTGAGTTACCCACCCAGCGGTTATGGGATTTGATTTTATAGTGATTGCGCCCCTCCTACCATCTCATTGCAGCTTCTCCTTTGTCTTTGGATGTGGGGTATCTTTTTTGGTTAGTTCCAGTGTCTTCCTGTCAATGACTGTTCAGCAGTTAGTTGTGATTCTGGTTCTCTCGCAAGAGGTAGTGAGTGCACTTCCTTCTACTCTGCCCTCTTGAACCAATCTAAGATTGTTTTTATACATAAATGATTTCCCAAATGAATACGAGCTAATAGGAAATTGCTTGAGCAGTTGCTCAATATTTGGAATATTCTGGTTTAAACCAAAATGTATCTTCATCATTTTTATTTGGAGTTATCAAGAAAATAAAACATAGTCAGGCTTGATAGTATTGCCTTTGGCTCCAGAAGACAGAAAGAGCATCTTTATAAAAGAGAGACAAATAGAAAGTAAATGAGAATCATAGAAAGTAAATGAGAATCTAAATCATTGGGGAGAGTGACAAAGAATATGTATCTTCAGCCTAATGAATACTATGATTGCACTTCCCTGCTTTCACATTAGTGGGGCAATTGAACATCCAGAACCACAAGGAATTGTTGTTTTGCTTTAGAGAAACGTTGATTTTGATATAGAGGATAGATGCTTTCTGAACTCTGATCCAGCCTGCTCATACCTTAAGTTTGAGAAGAAGAAATGAGGTTGGTTTAGATGTTAGATACTCTACATTTAAATTTTATGAAAATCATAGAATGCAGATGCTATTATCCCACTTTATAATTAAGAAATATGAAACACAGAGAAAGGGTTCTCACTGATGCTTAAGGGAAATTATTTAAGAGGGCCCAAAATTACATTGCTTTTGTGCCTAGGAAACAGGTGTGAGAGGTGTAGAGGTAAGATCCATATTCTGTGCAGAAACCAGTGTGTCCCCAATTCATCAATGACATTCTCTTCTCGGGGCCTGGAACACAAGACCTGGTCACAGTTATCAGTGTTCTCATGGAGGGGCCAACCCTGGTTTTCTGTAGGAAACGTAGGAGTCCTAGATGCTTTTCAGGAAGCAGTACTAAATGAGAGAGAGCCAGAGAAGGTGGGAAAGAATAGGGCAGGCATAATAGCAATAATAATAATGAATAGCATTTTCTGAGTATTTACTATGTGCCAGGCAATATTTCAATTATTTACACCTATTTCCTCACTGAATCCTCACAACATCCTACGAGGCAGGCACTCCTATTGTCCCAGTTTTACAAGTCCAGAAGCCTAGGCAGAGATTAAATACCTTGTCCACTATTGTGTAAATGTTGTCACTTGGTTCCAAAGACTTTGCTCTTAACAATTGAAAACAATTCCTCCTTGCTGCCCCAACCTCAAGAGATAACTGAAGCTGGCAAACTGTTTTTGGACAGGGGTGCCAGATAATTAACCTGGAAGTGCCTGTATATAATCCAATGCACTCGAGAAGGGAATTGAGGATCTACGTGATGAATGGGGGGAATGAGTCAGGCTCTACAATGTTGTGTGAGTTTCTGCTGTACAACAAAGTGAATCAGCTATATGTGTACATATATCCCCTCCCTCTTGGACCTCCTTCACACCCCTCCCCATCCCACCCATCTAGGTCATTACAGAGCACCGAGCTAAGATCCCTGTGCTATACTGTAGGTTCCCACTAGCTGTCTATTTACACATGGTAGGTAGCGTATTTATGTCAAACCTAATCTCCCAATTCATCCCACCCTCCCCGATGGACATAGAGTCTGTCATACAGAGTGAAGTAAGTCAGAAAGAGAAAAACAAATATCGTATATTAACGCATATATGTGGAATCTAGAAAAATAGTACAGATGAACCTATTTCCAGGGCAGGAATAGAGACACAGATGTAGAGAAAGGGGGATGAGTCTTAATGGACTTTGACTGCTAAAGAAATTCAACTTTTCCTAGGTCTCACTAGCCTGAAAGTACAAATGGAGTTATGGTCCCCTGGATATATGGAAGGTGATTATGAGGCTAATGTTCCTCCTGGAAAAATATACTCAGTTTCCAGGACCCAGGGATAGATAGCAAAATATTTCTAGGTTGCTATTTTATTCTAATTTCCATGTTAGCATCTCATCAATGCTACTCTCATGATTGTAAATCTTCTAGCTTAATCTCTGTTTTGTTTTCTTCTACCTTCCTATGGTGGAAGCATCATGAACAATAGGATGATCAAAATAGGTATTAGAGAGGAGGGATGGCAGGATAAACAAGGAAGCTGGAGGAAAAGGTTGATCTTATTGTGTGTGTCTAAAAGTTGTTTCCCTATAATTTGGGGGGGGGGCCTCTGCCCTATAGAAAATGTACACAGTGAAGTATACCACTATGCCTTTTGATGGCCCCAACTTCTTAGAACCTTGTTTTTCATCCATGAATTCCCTCTGCCACCACATGTGTGAAGTAGCCTCTTAACTGTGAAAATTGCTTCCAGATCCTTTCTTTGTACTGTGGTGCAAATGAATAATAATGATTTAAAACAATGGTTCAATAAACTGTTGTACAATGGACCACTTCAGCAGTATAGTGGATGCCTATGGAACCCCTTCTCAGAATGATGTTCTTAAATTATTTTAAAATAATAATATAAAAGAAATAGTTTACATTGAAATACAGTTACCAAAATATTTTTTAAAACTGTAATATATATGTACTTTAGTTAGCACACTAATAAAGTTCTGGTAGCAAGTCTAATAATGATTATAATTTCTAGGGAATGATGAAGGAAAACCATGTTTTGCCATATTTGCAACAACCATAATATGATATGAAAATACATGTAACTTCTATTGGTTACAAAGTTGCAATTTCTGCTAATACTACTGTGCATGTTGCACATGTAAATAATGGAAGATAATACTAAATTTAGCTAGAGATTAGTGAAAATAAAGATGTAATATTTTTACACATTTGATGCCCATTCATGAATGTCTTGTGGATTCTGTGGACTCAAGGTTCAGAACATTGAATTAAGTAGTATCCTTTACATTCTACTTCCAATTCTTAAGCTTATGGATGATAAGCTGTTGAATTTTAAACATCAGTTGTTAGATGGGACAGAATCAGAAGAAGCCATTGCCTTCTTCCCATTTCTAAAATTACTCCATGAACTAGGGTACCTACTATACATGCTGACATTCCTGAAATTCCGTTGTTTCTTATAATTTGCCATCAAAGGGGCAGTAAAATTTATAATTGCTATTTGGGTAGGGTGATGACATTAACAATTATAATTCTTGTTTAAGATTCTTGTTTAAATTAACATCCAATTGGCTATCTAGTCATAGGCCATGAAACTAAAGAAAGAAGACACAGGGCAAGTAATTTTGGAGTAGAGATATCTGTGGATGGAGTGACCTATAAGGAGGGCCTCCCAAAGTACATGCATCCTAAAGAGCCAGAGGGCAGCTTGATATCCTGGACACTTAAAAGAATAGTGAATGTCACTCAACCTGAAGACAGACATATTGGAAAGTGGATAAGCAGGTGCTATAAACAAACTGCTCCTATGCATGGACAATCCAATGGATAACCCAGAAATCAATTCATCTACTTCTAGACATGGAACTGTGAGCTCTATAAGAGCTAAATTTTGTTTTATTTTGGGTTTGTTTTTGTGAAAACCACCCTAAGCAAGGACATTCCTACTAGGAATCCTGGCCCTAGTATCCAATGAGGAAGGCAAAGAAGAGGTGCCAGTTGAGAGAGCTGCCACACTTGCCTGGGCAGCTACCACACTGGAATGTGGTGTCTACAGTTAAATCCAGATACAGCCTAAAAGAGAGGCTGTTCCCATAAACCATGCAGTGAAATAGCCTTATTACTCAGACAACTTATTAATGAGTTCTTTTGGGACTTGGATGGGATTCAATGAGGGCTTGCCTTCTTAGGAATCCTATACTCTAAAAAGCCTTTGATGGAGAGGCCCTAATATCTTTAAAACACTGAGAAAGGAAAAATGATGCCTAAAGTACTACAGTGGCAAAAGTGGCAAATAAGAATATGTGAAAGGTGTTTCTTTCCTTCATTCCTTCCTTTCCTTTCCTTTTCTTTCCTTTTTTTTCCTTTCCTTTCTTTCTCTCTCTCCTTCCCCTTCCTTCTTCCTTTCTCTTTCTTTCTCTCTCTTTCTCTCTCTCTCTCTCTCTTCCCATTTGTTATTTGGAGGGTTAATTCTTAGAAAATGCAAAATATAGTGTGCATGTGTGTGTAATTGCTATGGTAATGCTGTACATGGAAGTGGACTGAAAAAAATCATACACACAAAGAGATGATAAGGCAGCAGCAGGATGGATGTGTATGTGTTCATGTCTACTCATGTTTATACAAAGCCTTTGCCTACTGCCAAAGCCTCTGGGTACATTTGCATAATTAAAAACAGCAACATAATCAGCATGCTAGAAAAACAGCAGTAACTAGATAGAACCCCAAACTTAAACTCCTCTGAACGTTCTCTAGGAGATACATATTGCTAGTAAATTCCATCAGTCAACAGGCTGATCAACTTATTGAGACGTATCCAGTGCCCTGGAGGTCAGTGGAGTCTCTGCCTTTTGAACGAGGGTAGATATGGTATTTCATAGGGTGAGAGCTTTGGCTAGGAATATCCTTTCAAATATAGAACTTTCCTCTAGTGATCTCTAAATTCAGCAGCACTCTGAGGAAAACAAGTGGCATCATTGCTTGGTAGAATAATACAACCCTTTCCAATGGTATCCAGAATTACCCGGGAAGTGTGGCTTCTGTTGTGTTTGTGAGGCATCCATGGCTGGAGAAACTTCAGAGAATCAGCTGCTCCATAGACGGCTGGAGCCAGCCATCCCTCTGTTCTTCCCCTCTCTCCCCCTCACTCTCTCAGCAACTTCTCATGGAAGGCTTGGCATCCCTGGAAGATTTTCTCTCCTAGCTCCACCATGAGTATCTATTGAAGTTTATTTCCACCTTAAACTCTATGTGCCTTAATAAAATTCAACCACAGCTCCCAGTCATGTTCAAAGTTTAAATATCTTTGTTCTTGGTTTGTTTCATGGCTCTATTCAAGCACAAGCACTGGTAGAATTAATGAAAGAATTGCTGATGGAGAAGCGGCAAAAAGGACAAAGTATCTTCCCATCGGCTCCCACTTATGTACACCTTAAAAAAAGGTACACTGCAGGGTAAACCGGGCTCATGCATTACTTTAGTTGTCTGAGGCAATAATGACCCATTTGCTCTTTGTATGGGAACAGGGCTGATCTTGTGTCCACATTTATTGCAGACACAAACCAGAAGGCATATGCTCTTGCAACAAAAATATATCATGTCACTTCCACTTTCTCTAATAGTTGTAAAGCAGAGTCTGGAACCTGGCTGAGTCAGAGAACAAGAATCTTTAGATGCAAAATAATTAACCTATTGAAGTTCCATCTTCATGAATTAACATATAAAGGATCAAAATGTGTCAGACTTAGTGGATGTGGATTGCTTGTTTTTAATTAAAAACATTGATTGCCCCAGAAATATGATTTGGTGTCCAGAGGGAATTTTTCCCAAATGGAGCTCTGCAACTTAGAAACATTAGTTGGCTTTGGGCTTTCAGTTTTCTTTCATTCTGCTTGCACCTCTCTGTAGAATGTCATACCTGCTAAGAGACCCTGACATGGTACATTTATGGTGCAATAAGCAAAGCTAGATAAAATTGTAGATTGAGATAAGATTAAAACAAAGTTCAAATAGTATATGTAAAAACTGAAAAGGACACTTCTCTTTCATAATTGTTCCCTAGGAAGGAATTGTGATTCCCATTCACTCCAGTTTCCATAGCTTTGTTTTCTGGGCCACCTTACAGAGTGTACGACATTCATGGACAGAAATGGCGGTGTTCAAATGTACAACCTTGAGCCCATTTGTCAAGTTCGGCTTCAACTTAGCACTTGTCCCCATTCCTCTTTCCTCCTTTACGCCATTTGTTTACATGCCTCTATCTTCTATTAAATTTTAGAAACCTAGACTATATTTTTATACGTCTTTAGGTATCTTCCAACGTAGCCCCTAACACAGCATTCTGTCATGAGTAATAGTTCAATAAATATTTGTTGGAGACAGAAGTAGATGACAGTGTTTCCCAAAGTGAGATACATGTTATGATTACAGACTATAACCAAATGAATCTCTTTATCATAATAATAATGTAATTATATATATTCATTTTTAAACATCACATAACATAGCTCAGATCTATAACTTTCACAATGCAGTTATGACAAAATAATATAAATAATTATTTGAAGAACAAATATTAACAATACTGAATAAGTACTAAGATAGAATTTATGTGAATATGACAAAAATTGTAACACTGGTGTGTATGAGAAGCGATGATATGACGAAACTAAGGGGTCTGTAACTATCCAGTATTTATTATTATCAGTGAATTTTAATGGAAAAAATAAAAATGTTGAAGTCAATTTCAGAGCAGGGAGTAGAACCCAGGAATCTTAAATGATGTTGGCAATTTGAGCCTGTAACTACTTTAAAACTAGACTTTCTCATCAAGAAAAGCAGCTGATTAGACTAACCTGAATGGCCTCTTCTGTGCCTCTGAGTCCAAACATAAGAGCCAAACGAGTGTATTTAATGGTGTCCATGTGCATTTTCAAGAGCCATTTCTGGTTGCCTTGTTGTTTTGTCTTTTCTCTAAGTAACTTCTCTTTGTTCACTCTTAATTCATATAACATGGCTGTGCTCCAATTTGCTGCCAACCACAGTATGATTTGTCTCTTTATTATATAGGCCAGAATGTGAGGATAAACTTCATTTTGGCTCTGGCAAGTGAGATCTTCATACGCTGTGCCTCCCCTAGTAGTGATTCAAACACGTTTTAATGTCCTTCCAGAGTATGTGAGTGTAGGTGCTTTATACATTTTTTTCACCTGTGGAAACTACAGTTGTAGATAATACTTTTATCTTGGTAAATAACACATTTTATATGACCAGTTGATGCTCCCATATGTTACACATGATGATATCTTTTTATTAAGGACTTCCTGAGCACTTACAGCCCTGCTTCATCAATAAACACAGATTTATATTGTTTCCATGAGCTCTAAAGTAGTAAATTTTCTCTAAACAAGGCTTATTGTAAATATAATTGAATTATAGATTGAAAATACATATTTATAAAGGTACCATGTTACTGGAAGCCCATGCAAAATGCAATTGATGATCACTAATAGAATATTTCCCATTAAGTACAGCCTTGCCAGCCTGTATTTCTGCCGGATCCTAATGCTGATATTCTCTGCTTTTCTATGTATAACTTGCAGAAAGTGAGAGTTTTAAAATTCAATTGCATATATTTTTCCTTTATGTTTCATCTTCTTCTCTGACTTTTCCTTCTTTAACATGTCACTCTGTGGGATCTGTTAGTATGGATGATTAGAAAAAGATTCCCTCATGCTACATTTCAAGTCTGTTTAAACTATAAAATGAATAGACAATTTTATTTCATTCCTTGCGTGAAACAGTCTAATATGAAATGTAATTGCTCTAGTAATGCTTGAAGCTGGCCTCTGGGGAATGGTGTTTGAAGATCTCAGTGGGACATTAATTCAGTCGAAATTGTTGTATCTTTCAGGTCAGCCCCTAACTTCCCAGTTTTTCTTCAGTGATATAGTATGACACCATGGAAGTTATGTTCACAATCAAATTTATTCTTCTAAGCAGATGATACAGCAAATCTTGTATTCACCTCGGTCAGCTGGCATGAGCTAAGCAAAATGCCTTATTAGATGAAATGTTCCCAATTACTCAGTGGATTAATACAAATCCGTTTATCCGAACCCACAGCTGGCAGTGTCAACTCTTTTCTGAGTTCATTGCTAACACTCTAAAAGGCAGGTCACATTGCTGAAGGGCAAAAAAATAAGAAAAAGAATAAGCAATTCAGTTCTTTCAGACCAGTGGGGCATGCTTTTGTACAACCTGGAAAAACAATCAGCTAGAGACCTGATATCCTAAAAGAGGGTGAAAGGGTCTTCCTAAGTACCCAATGACAACTGAAAAAGCACTAGGGGATCACAAGGAAATACCTCCTTGAGTATTCAAATATCACTTCCTGCCTTAAAACCTTGAGACCAGCAACTCAGAACCCCTAAATAGTCATTTTTCAAATTGATTTAAATGTCTTACTGGTTTTTTTCATTTTGGCAGCCAAATCCCAGTCACAAGGAAAACACATACTAATGTAGTTTCTACCATGAACCAGCCATTACATTAGGCATAATCACATATATTTTCTTATTGAACCTATTTAATTATGTTGTGAATAAACAATTATTATCCATATCTTTCAAGTGAGGCAACTGAAACTCAAGAGATTAAGTAATTTTTCCCAAGGTCACATAACAGACAGGTAGAGAAACTGGGGTATTTTTAACATAGACAAGCGTGGCTCTAAGGCCCATGTCCTTTGTACTGTATCATGCTTCTCAAAGTACATGGTTGATCCCTATAAAATTGCTGTTTTTTTAGTCAAAACTGATAGAACATTTTCAACTACATATGATTCACCCTGGGAAATTTGGAGTTGTTTGACTTTAGAGGATGCACTTACGACTTCATGGTTTTCGTGGCAACAAAGAGGGGCTCTGAGTTTGAGGGACCATAACATTTCAGTGAGTAGTTTTGGAGAAATTTTGAGTACATTTAGTAGAATGACCTGTATGCTTTTGACCAGAGAACAGACCAATGCTTCCCAAACTTTAATGTATATACAGTCCCCCAGGGATTATGTTAACATGCAGAGTCTGACTCAGTGGGTCTGGGGTAGGGTCTGTAAATCTGAATTTCTAACAAGCTCCCAGGTGATGCCAATGTTGCTGGTCTGAGAACCATACAGTACTTTGAGTAGCAAGGGATTAGACAACTCTTCTTAAAAATGAGCATCCATTCTTCAAGAATTATCTGGCACCTCTAGCAACTGTTTCTAGCCTACAGAGTCACTAAGAGTAGTTTGTGCTTTGCCTTGCTTTCCAAAGCCAAGAAGTGGGAGCTCTACAGGGCTAGGAACAAGCATCATTGGGCTCTCAAAGAATCATCATGGCACATGCACTGGCTTCGCTCTCTTCCTCCTTCCGTTCAGAGTCTCTTCCAGGCCTATTTAGAGAAATGCGTCCTTCATCCTAGAGAGATTCCACCGGCTCTGTGACCAATTGTTAGTTGTAAGCAGTGAGAAAAAGGTAAGTTCAAGAAATTCCAGTTATAGTTAAATTAGGCAAATTAATAAATTACTAATCTTGGGCAGCTATGTTATTAACTCAGTAATAAGGGCACTGTGAAAATTAAGACAAATTATGATTATGATTACTTTATGAAGACTATAGATTACCACTGTCTTTGGCTGAATAACAAGCCACCCTAAATTTTAATGGCTTAAAATAGTCCATCTTTATTACTGCTCAGAATTCAGTAGGATATGTGGGCTGGATCAGCTGGGGCTGAGTGGTTTCGGATGGCCTCACTCGTAGGACGGAGACCTCAGCTAAAACTCCTCTGTCAGTGGCTGGGACATCTCTCTCTTTGTGGTCCCTCATCTCCAAGAAGCTAAATTGGGATTCTTTGCATGATAGTCCCAGGATTCCCAACAGCAAAAGAGGGGAAGCCCCAGTATGCAATCCCACTGTGTGCGTTTTCTTGCGTCCTTTTTACATACATGCCATTGTCAAAGCAAGTCACAGCCAAACTGAAATTCAAGGGATGGAGGAGCAGACTTTACAACTTCCTGTGAAATACTGTCAGCATTTTTTCAGTTTAGCTCACTTGGCTCTCTGGCTTTAATTAGTCCCATTCCACCCACAGATAAAGTAAACCTCTACCCATCCCAGTGCCCTGAAAAGTCTCATCTAATGAGTAGATAGTTCTAGATTCAGAGGAGGCACCTTGGATGGAGTTCTTGATCCAGAAACCTGTGAACTTAAAAGACAAGTTATATGCATTACACACATTCAACATACAGTGTTGACACAGAGAGAGGTTATCTACAACAGATACTGCCACTCTAAAAGAAGAGCATGACAGTCACTGATTTGTAGCAGTTCTGACATTCAGCCTATTCTAGGGGCAGAAAATGTTTCCTGATTAGAGACCACTTCTTGTCCTAGGAGAGCCTCCTCAGTACCACAGTTCCGTACTGCTTTTGGCTTCATCCTCTGGCTTTTGACTCTGCTCTCTGAGATATCCTTCCTTTTGCACAAAAAAAGGGTCTATATTTGCAGCTGAGAAATTTTCTCACTCTGCTTCTTATGAGTAAAAAATTTAAGGGCCAAATGGCCATTTTAGTTTTCATTTTGAGTTATGTTTATGTTTTTAGGCTAAGATTGGTTTCTTCTGGATCTGATTCAGGTCCATTCCACACCCTGAAAGCCACATTTTCATTTCTTTTAAAGACAAGCCTCTTTCTACTCTGGGCCAGGTGTCAAATTGGCATGGTGCAGCAACCTTAGATTCATAGACCTTTAATCTAGCTAAGTCTTTCAGAGGACTTTAACAAGGGAATTTATAGTGGATCCTTGATTTTGCCTTTGGCTCTCCATCTTGTCTCATGTTGAGAATTATTTTTTCCAAGCTAGGGAGACTGATTTGTTTTCCAACCATGCAAACGCTGGCTCCTCTCCTCTAAGTTCTTCTTGCAAACTGAATAGTTCTTTCTTCAGCTCATACACAACCATACGCATCCACTCATACTTTCAACATTCTGTTTGGAGATTTCATTATCCAAAATCCAAAAGTTGATTAGGTACACTTTCTGTCTTCCAAGTTATTACAGGCAATAGCTTTGCCAATTGTTTTGTTGCTTTATAACATGGGTTGCTATTTTTCCAGTCTGTTGTAGACATTTCCATGCCATTTTTCCAGACTTCACTAAGTGTTTCCCACCCATTGTTCTATCTAGCTTACTAACAATTTATTCACAGCTTTTCCAGCTTCTTCCTGCTTCCTGGTTCCACATCTAATGCCACATGTCTTATATTTTGTTTGGCAACACTGAGTTTCTAGGTATGTCTCTATCTTATCTTTTGCTGTATAGAGAGTTACCCTAAGGCCTAGCAACTTCAAACAATATATGTTTATATTTATGATTTTGCAATGTTCTGTGGACTTTCCGGGTAGTTCTCATGGTCTGGGTTCTCAGCTGGATGGTTGGGAGAACGTGAATATCTAGGTCTTTCCACATGATTTCTCATTTGCAGAGGGCTAGCCTGGGCTTCTGCCTGTCATGGTCTCAGGGTTTGCAGTAGCAAGAGTGGGAAAGCCCCAAGGTGATAGTATTTTTCAAAATATTGCTTGCATAACATTTGCTAAGGTCCACTAACCAATTAAAGACACATGGCCGGGACTTCCCTCGTGGCGCAGTGGTTAAGAATCCGCCTGCCAATGCAGGGGACACGGGTTCGAGCCCTGGTCTGGGAAGATCCCACATGCCGCGGAGCAACTAAGCCCGTGTGCCACAACTGCTGAGCCCGCATGCCACAATTACTGAAGCCCACGTGCTTAGAGCCCGTGCTCCACAACAAGAGAAGCCACCGCAAAAAGAAGCCCGCGCACCGCAACGAAGAGTAGCCCCCGCTCGCCACAACTAGAGAAAGCACGCACGCAGCAATGAAGACCTAACGCAGACATAAAATAAAATAAAATAAATTTATAAAAAAAAAAAAAAAAAAAAAAAAGACACATGGCCAAGGAACAATTCTATAGGTAGAGATATAGACTCTACATCCTGATGATTGGAGCCGTGAAATACTGTGGCTTTTATTTTTTTCAAACTGATACTCTAGTACCCAAAGAAACATAATTTTAATTTATTATAAAACCATTTGGACAAATAAAAATCCATTTATTTACATGGAATATGTTAGACTTGGCATTTCATGAAACACATGCAAATATATGCATATTCATATGCCTATTTAAATAAGTGGATACTGATACACACATGTATCCATACATATACTATATATATGTATACCTATATAAAGTGTGTAAGTGTATTCCTAAATCAGATGACTTCTTCTGAATAAAAAAGCATGCAACTCATCTTTCTTTTATAAATCCTGTTACTTTTTTTTTCTTCATTTTATTTTACAGTTAGAATAGTACTCTTTATCTGAATTCACTTCGTTTGGCTGAGGACCATTTAAGATGATAATTTAGTTAGTCAAAATCATACTGTTTATTTATATATTTTATTTAACATCCATATTTCCATGCATCCTGTAAATCAAACTCTTTTTGTATACATGGCTATATGATACATTCCATTTTTAAAAATAGCCTTTTAAGAAAAAGTTCCTGTAATTGGTACAGTATATACTTTTGGAATTTAAATTTAAGTTAGGTTGAGTGTTAACAAATGTAGAATTAAGTTGTTACCTTTAGTTAGGAATTGGTTTGCAAATACCAACACCCTGTTTTCGTACAGTACTCCTACACACAACTGTCTAACTTCTCCTATTCCAGAGGCTCTCCTGTTTACCTTCCCAAGGGAACAAGCCTCCAGAGTTCTGCTGAAGTAGAGGAGGGGTGCTTGCTGGGCTAATGGAACAGAGAGTGGGGATTGGATTAGAGATAGGCACAGCCCACTAAGGACCTTCTTGGTTTCAGCTAAATATTTGGATTCACAGGACTACCACAGGCCACACGAGGACTGGACTGCTCAGAGAGATAGGTGAGAATGACAGCTTTATAGGGGGACAACAACAGGCATTCCTTTAAAAAGTCCCTGCAGCAGCCCATGTGGCAGTTCACAGAACCTCCCAGAAGCTGTCCTCATCTTAGATCACAGCTTGACGGCTGGGATGTGAGTTCACATCAAGAGGTGCAGGAGTCACTCTAACTTAAAAGATTCATGTCCCACAGAAGTTAATATCTCTTATAAGAATTCTATACACATCAATTCCAGAGACTGCACAGAAGACATACCAGTTACAAGAGCCACCACACGGGAAGGATGAAAGTTACATTCAATCCAGATGTAGTTCGGGGGACATTTTCGTCGTAAGCAGTACTGCCTGATAATATGGTTAACATAGCATTTTTATCAGTTACCAGAGGAACAAAGTTAGAGAGCTAAATGAAGTTCAAATTCTCAGGCCCAAAGAACGGATTTTGTTAAGTCTTTTTTCACAAAATCTAATTGCTTCTTTTAATTTATTATTATTATTATTATTAATTTTTTAAAAAAATTTATTTATTTTTGGCTGCATTGGGTCTTCGTTGCTGCACGCCGGCTTTCTCTAGATGCAGTGAGCAGGGGCTACTCTTTGTTGTGGTACAAGGGCTTCTCATTGTGGTGGCTTCTCTTGTTGCGGACACGGGCTCTAGGTGCACGGGCTTCAGTAGCTGTGGCTCACGTCTAGAGCGCAGACTCAGTGGTTGTGGTGCACGGGCTTTGTTGCTCCGTGGCATGTGGGATCTTCCCGGACCAGGGTTCGAACCCATGTCCCCTGCATTGGCAGGCGGATTCTTAACCACTGCGCCACCAGGGAAGTCCTAATTTTTTATTATTAATGAAACAGGAAAGAAAGAAACACATGAATAGAAATGTGTGGAAGGAGGCAGTTTAACGTGGTGTGTAGATAAGGGAATTTCAGTCTGTTTCTATACTCTCAAGGAAACATGAGGTAAACATACCATCATAGAGCCAGAATGGGGATGGAGTGTGGGACATTAGTGGTAGGAGGAGAAAGTGTGAAGTAGGCCATTTTGTAAGAGTATTTGATGATGACCCCAACAAAAAATGTTATGTTCAGGATTTTTTTTATTAAAAAGTATTGATGTATTACTTAGGATAGGCTAAATGCAATAACAAATAGACTCCAAAGTGTATAATGGTCCAAACACAATAGAAGTCTATTTCATGTTTATGTAACAGTATTAGGCTGGAACATAGGGTGGTGGGGTGACCTTCCTCCATGGAGTCAATTTGGGACAAAGCCTCCTCCACCTTCAACACTTGGCTTCCAAAGTTGGCAGGTCCTCTTTCTTCTAGTCAGAATGAAAGAGTGTAAGGGGAGTTTTGTTTGAGGTAGGTCTAGAAGTGGCATCTGTCACTTCTGCCCAAGTGCCACTGGCTGGAACTAAGGCCAATAACCACACTTAATTTCAAGTAAGGCTAAGAAATGTAGTCCAGTTATGTGCCTACTATAACAAGGAGAATAGATATTTCATTGATCAGTAGTATGGGCATTTAGATTTTGGAAAGATTTCTATTATATACAGTCTATTAAATATAATATAAATGTTATTTTAGAATCCAAGGATGTGGTCCATTACTTTTAAAGAGCTTATTTGAAACATCTAATTCCTTACTAATTTCAGGTCAGTAAAATATTATTTTAAAAATAAGTAGCAATCATATCAATAGCATTGCATTAAGGATAATCTTTATGTCATTATAGTCGTGATTTACATGTATATACAAGTATATACTGTTTTATATAAAACATACCCCTAGACTTTGCAAAACTGGCCATAAGTCAATTACTTTCATAGTAAATGAAGTGTTCATCTTTACTTTTAAAGAGAAACTTATTCTTTTATCTCTATGGCTTATTTTCAGAGATATTTACTTCTTTTAAGTCAGGTACCAGAGTATTTTACTCAATTCTGCATGACACCAAATTACCACGTTACAGTGCACATGCCATTTTAAGGGATCACAAGGAGCCAAATATGGAAGTAGGAACATCCAGCTTATTAAAATGCTTCTGCTCCTCTGCTTGATGCTGACCGAGGCTCTACTTTTTGGTTATCTTGCTTTTCTTAACAGAACATAGAAGCTGCAGGGGAGCTTAACAAATAGCACTTTCACTTTAAAACACACTTCATGACACTAAAATAAAATAATAATTGGAGGATAAATCTTTATAACTCATATATTAACATTAAACGTTCAAAATGTACCCCCTCTTAGGTTTATAAACGTGAATTCTTTTAATTTCATCATTACTTTAATTTTTACCAGTTTTACACATATATGAGATGTCTTTGGCTTCACTTATGGTGGTTTAAAGTACAGCATTTTTTTTTTCTTTTTAATAAAGGGACTTCTCAAAAATTAGAAGAAAAAAAGAGCAAACTCACTATTTGACAGCCTGTTCCATCCATCACATCTTTCTGTAACATTATCCTTTTGATCTAATGGGCTCCAGTAAAAGGTGAAAGTTTGCGTGGTGTGTGAGCCAAACTTGCATTGCTGTTTGTTTTTCTTTTTTAAGTTTCATTTTTTATTTATTTTATTTATGGCTGTGTTGGGTCTTCTTTTCTGTGTGAGGGCTTTCTCTAGTTGCGGCAAGTGGGGGCCACTCTTCATCGCGGTGCGCGGGCCTCTCACTATCGCGGCCTCTCTTGTTGCGGAGCACAGGCTCCAGACGCGCAGGCTCAGTAATTGTGGCTCACGGGCCCAGCTGCTCCGCGGCATGTGGGATCTTCCCGGACCAGGGCTCGAACCCGTGTCCCCTGCATTGGCAGGCAGATTCTCAACCACTGCGCCACCAGGGAAGCCCCTGCATTGCTGTTTTTAAGTTACGCAAGGATGAAAGGAAAATGCTGTTCTTACTCTTTGATTATTTTTGCATATGTATAACTTAGAAAGTGATTGTATAAATTGAAACTTTCCATGGGTCTAGTTTGCAAAAAGGAAGCCACTCATGGCCAATTTAGAAAAATAAACATCCAAATTCTGAATGTTTGAAAAATTACTCCAAGGCCAGTTTTGTGACATTTCAAACATTTAAAGTTGACCTCATTGCTGATAGTCTTATCTATTGCTGAGGAAATTCACACCCGTGGCATAACTATTTCATACCTATACAGTGGTAGCGTCTTTGGAAATCTTTTTTTTTTTTTTTCTTTGCTCGGGTTGGGGGAATAACAGTGAACCAAAGTGATTCTCAATTTCAACACTACTGTGTTGCACAATGTGTCAGTGTGTCTGTAATCTCTCAACTTCAAGAATGAAGATACAATTACAAAGGAGAGTAAACCTGGATATGTTGTTCAGACATACTTACTTCCTACACTTAAAAAATATAGCGGTGTACATCTGCTTAGACCCTAAAAATTACCAGGAAACCTATTTCTCACCAGAGGTTACAACAGACAAAATGTTCACATATCTAATTTTATTTGAGGAAAGAGAGAAGATTTGTTTTAATGTTACCTTAGCATCCTAAGCTAAGATGGTAAAATGCTACTTTGCCAAGTGATGCTTTTCAGAATCTAATGCTAAAATAATATTATGGTATTAAAAGTGACCCTAAAGACTATCTTATAAAAATGCCCCACCCCTTTTGTTGATGACTAAAGTAAGGCTAAGTGATAATATTAATTGAAGGTGATGAAAATCATATGTTTTAATTCAGTATAACAATAAAGATTGCCTGATGCAAGGTGTTATCTTGTGTGCTATGGCTTGCTGTGCTAGGTTTTAAATATTATATCATGAAAAGCACAAAATCTGAACATCACTTTCCTGAAATCATAAGCAGAGTGTCAAAAGAATTAGATTTCTGTTCACTTTTTTTGGGGGGGGGGGGTGAGAGCTTCATGCTTATATATTATAGAGATTATATATCTCCAAAACATTGCTCCCTTAAATTTTGGTCATGTATCAATTTCCTTGATCCTATAACGACTTTTGATGTTGAACAAATGAACATGTCAAAGAAACTCTGGAGATTCTTCATGATTCCAGGTAATCAAGGAACATATTATGTAAGAAAACACATTTTCTTCAAAATCTGCAGTGTAAAAACAAATGATCCCACTAGTCAATATAAACATAAGGTAGAGGAGGCCAGTGAAAATGCTACCATCCACCAATCACCTCCTCAGAAGTTCTTCATCCCACCTACCATATACTCCTGTCCGATAAATCTACTTCCAGTCTCTCATGTCAATTCTTTCCCCTCCATCCCGCTACTTTCCTCTTCACTCAGACCTTCATAATCTTTATTGGGCCTCTTTCTATTGCCTCCTAACAGTCTGGCTCTACACCATTGCCAGAATGGTTTACATAAAATGCAACCCTGACCGCACCATCTTCTATTCTACTTACATACAAACTTTTTGAGGTTTTTACCATACCTAAAGAATTAAGTTCAGACTCCTTAACAGGGCACACAACATAATGTCTTTTATCCATTCCCTTCCTACCACTCTGCCTCATCTCTGATCACCACCCAATTCCCCTCTGTCAGCACCCAAAGCCACATGTTATCATGCCTGTTTTTATTGATCTTTTTATTTTGTATGCCAAACTGTCCTCCTCTCACTTCATCTGCTTTAAAAACCTCTAAAATTAAATTTTTAAGTTAACATCTCTAACACATCCCTGGCGTACATAACCATCACCTAGACATATCTTTGGCTGGGGAGGAGAGTACATTATCTCAATACTTCTGCTATAATTTTGTGATTTCTCTTGAAGTCAAATTTATCATGCACCCTCATAAAACAGAGTAGACTTTGAATGAAAATAAAATGCCTGGTTTGTGTCAATGAGCTCCATGTTTCACATCGACTCATGATTTTTTCTGCATTGAATCATGCTTGCTTTTAGAGGAATTGAGTCCTGATACTACCACCATGCAAATTATATCTCTAGAATACATTGGATTCTGGCCAGATGCAATGACTTTTAGGCAACTCTAATGCTTTGGGGCAAATGCAGATCAGATATGCTGTTTAGCAACTGACTGATAATTCCCCTAACATGTTCAAGTGACTTGAGAGTTAACGTAAAGGTATATGGCTTCAATACCAAGAAGAAAAAAAAATGGGTTTGACTATATCTAAGTCATATATTCTCATTACTTTTGGAAAAAAGGCTTTGCATTTGGCAGATTTTTTCAGTTACACACTATAAAAGAAGAAAATGTTTTGCTCATCCTGGCAAGAACAATATTTTCCTTTTTAGATTTATTTTTTAAATAATTTGCTGATTGAAAAGTCACACAGGTGAATCATTTTCTCCAGAAGTAATGACATTCCCAGGCCAGCAGGCTTTAGTTCAAAATACTAAACCAGGCAGTGTCTGGGATATCCATTTCCAAATGGTATGCCAATGGGATCAAACCCTGGCATCTTCAACCTGTATCTGAATGAGTAACATACTTTTAAAATAGAACTGGCAAATCAAAACATTTAGAATTCTGACCTTGGCTCAGAGATATAATGACATGCTTGAGGTTGACTTTACTATTTAATATGAAGCATCAACACCTGGCTGCATAGTAATTATGAAGGAAGATGAAGTTTAATTGCTGGAAAAACTACAATGTTGTCCAGAAGCAAAGTCTATGATTTAAATGTATATTAGATGGCCTAGAAATGCACATCTCAGGGCTCCTCCTCAAAACTATACTGCCCACCTCACCTAGATTTTCTGTTGCATGAGTAGTTATTCACTATTTGGTGTGTGATTTTCTAACTGCATCTGAAATTCTGCAAGGTTAAGGAAATTAATATCTATTCTATTTCTTCTATAGCCTCTCTCCCTTCTTTCATTTAATTAGTGTTTATTGCATGTCTGCTATTTTCCAAACAGCAATGCTGAAGGATGCAAGTGCAAACAGCAGTGTTCCCTAGTCTTGAGACTTTGACTCTAATGAGAAAAATAGATATGAAAACAAATAATTATAATGTACTAGGAAAAGTGGTGTACTACAGGCATATAAAGAACATTATGGGACAAGAAAGGGAAAAACCACACTGGCCTAGGAGTGATCCTGGAGAACACTTTGGGCTTGGCCTTGAAGGGTGAGCAGGATTTAAATTAGAGCAAGGAGGGTAAGAACATTTCAGGTCATGGCAAAGGCCAGAAGGCCCTATGGGGCAGGGTATACTCACACTAGTGCTTGCCCCAATTAGCTTTGGCTGGAAGACAACATAATCTCCAGAAATCTTACTATAATTCTATGATTTCTGTAAGTAACAGGAACAGAATAGGAATGTAAGTTCTGAGCAATATAATACAGCAGAAGTGTGTGTTTAAAGCAAGAAATTTGGAGCCAGACTGCCTGGGTATGGATTCCAACCCGAACACCTAAATACTGTCTGACTTTCAGCAAGTTATTTAAGTGCTGTAAGCTTCAGTGCTGCCCTGCCCTGTAAATTGAAGAAGATATTAATAATTGCCTCATAAAAATTATTGTCCGGATTAAATAATTATTAAAACATTCTTAGAAAAGTGAGGGACATGTGAGAACTTTCCATAAATGTTAGCATCAAATGTTTGAATTACTCACTTTTTTAAACAGTATTGCTGACCTGTAAGTTTTATACCATACAACTCACCCATTTAAAGTTTGTAAGTCAATGATTTTAGTAAATTCGGAAGATTATGCAACTATCACCTCAATCTAATTTTAGAATATTTTCTTCCCCTCAAAAAGATACCTATTGAATTTCATTCTCTGTTTTTACTCTTCTATCTCCCAGGTGTACGTAAAACCTAATCTCATTTCTGTCTGTATAGATTTGCCTATTTTGGACATTTCATGTAAAAGTCATTATAAAAAAATGTGGTCTTTTGTGTCTAGGTTCCTTCTCTTAGCATAGTATTTTCAAGATTCATCCATATTCATTCCTTTTTATGGCTGAACTATATTCCATTGTGTGAAATGCCACATTATATTTATATATTCATGAGTTGATGGGCATTTTGGATGTTCTGTTTGTTGTACATTATGAATAGTGCTGCTATGAACATTTGTGTACAAGTTTTGCATGGACATATTTTTTCATTCCTCTTGGCTGCATACATAGAAATGTAGTTGCTAGGTCACATGTTAACATTTTGACATTTTGAGCAATTGCCAAACTGTTTTCCAAAGTAGCTGCACAATTTTCTTTACCGTCAGGAATATGCATGAAGGCTTGAATTTAATTGTATCCTCACGACTGATTGTTTCATCTATTTTTGTGAAAATTGCTGTTCTAATTTTGACAGGGCTTGCATTGAATCTAAAGGTGGCTATGGGTAGTGTAGACATTTTAACAATATTAACTCTAATGACCCAAGAACATGGGATTTGTTCATTTATTTATTTTTTAATTTGGAGGGGTTGCTTCTTTATGCTACACTAACATATAGTGTTGGGATAGTTTGGAGGGTTCAGAGATAACTACCTTCAAGGAACTTGGAGTCAAGTGGAGGAGATACTAGTAACCGTAATTCAAGGCAGATAGAAATGAGTGCTGAGTAAGGATTGTTTTTGTTGTAAGTGACTAGATCTGGCTTAACTAACAAAGGGAATA
>NW_026645857.1:0-22272 GCF_949987535.1 Balaenoptera acutorostrata | reverse complement strand
AACCCGTACCCTAAACCGAGCCCTAACCCTAACACTAACCCTAACCCTAACCCTAGCCCATACCCTACGCCGTACCCGAACCCCTCCCCGAAACCGTACCCTAAGCCGTACCCTAACCCTAACCCTAACCCTAACCCTAACCCTAACCCTAAGCTACCCTTGACTGCTTCTGCCTCCAATAGATTTCCTAAGCACTAGTGTTTTAAGGAACAGGTTAAAAAGAGAATCCTAATGTGATTTCTTGAGAATGGGTGTGTTCCTTATCTTATCCTAGTGTCTAAACTCTTCTCCATGGCTGGACCCCCAAATAATATTCCTTTACGTGCTAAGGGGTATCTAGAGAGTGGGATAGGTTTAATAACTACCCTAACCCTAACGCGTACCCTAACCCTAACCCCTACCCTAACCCTAACGCGTACCCTAATCCTAACCCGTACCCTAAACCGAGCCCTAACCCTAACACTAACCCTAAAGCTAACCCTAGCCCATACCCTACGCTGTACCCGAACCCCTCCCCGAACCCGTACCCTAAGCCGTACCCTAACCCTAACCCTAACCCTAAGCTACCCTTGACTGCTTCTGCCTCCAATAGATTTCCTAAGCACTAGTGTTTTAAGGAACAGGTTAAAAAGAGAATCCTAATGTGATTTCTTGAGAATGGGTGTGTTCCTTATCTTATCCTAGTGTCTAAACTCTTCTCCATGGCTGGACCCCCAAATAATATTCCTTTACGTGCTAAGGGGTATCTAGAGAGTGGGATAGGTTTAATAACTACCCTAACCCTAACGCGTACCCTAACCCTAACCCCTACCCTAACCCTAACGCGTACCCTAATCCTAACCCGTACCCTAAACCGAGCCCAACCCTAACACTAACCCTAACCCTAACCCTAGCCCATACCCTACGCCGTACCCGAACACCTCCCCGAACCCGTACACTAAGCCGTACCCTAACCCTAACCCTAACCCTAACCCTAACCCTAAGCTACCCTTGACTGCTTCTGCCTCCAATAGATTTCCTAAGCACTAGTGTTTTAAGGAACAGGTTAAAAAGAGAATCCTAATGTGATTTCTTGAGAATGGGTGTGTTCCTTATCTTATCCTAGTGTCTAAACTCTTCTCCATGGCTGGACCCCCAAATAATATTCCTTTACGTGCTAAGGGGTATCTAGAGAGTGGGATAGGCTTAATAACTACACTAACCCTAACGCGTACCCTAACCCTAACCCCTACCCTAACCCTAACACGTACCCTAATCCTAACCCGTACCCTAAACCGAGCCCTAACCCTAACACTAACCCTAACCCTAACCCTAGCCCATACCCTATGCCGTACCCGAACCCCTCGCCGAACCCGTACCCTAAGCCGCACCCTAACGCTAACCCTAACCCTAAACCTAACCCTAAGCTACCCTTGACTGCTTCTGCCTCCAATAGATTTCCTAAGCACTAGTGTTTTAAGGAACAGGTTAAAAAGAGAATCCTAATGTGATTTCTTGAGAATGGGTGTGTTCCTTATCTTATCCTAGTGTCTAAACTCTTCTCCATGGCTGGACCCCCAAATAATATTCCTTTACGTGCTAAGGGGTATCTAGACAGTGGGATAGGTTTAATAACTACCCTAACCCTAACGCGTACCCTAACCCTAACCCCTACCCTAACCCTAACGCGTACCCTAATCCTAACCCGTACCCTAAACCGAGCCCTAACCCTAACACTAACCCTAACCCTAACCCTAGCCCATACCCTACGCCGTACCCGAACCCTCCCCGAACCCGTACACTAAGCCGTACCCTAACCCTAACCCTAACCCTAACCCTAACCCTAAGCTAACCTTGACTGCTTCTGCCTCCAATAGATTTCCTAAGCACTAGTGTTCTAAGGAACAGGTTAAAAAGAGAATCCTAATGTGATTTCTTGAGAATGGGTGTGTTCCTTATCTTATCCTAGTGTCTAAACTCTTCTCCATGGCTGGACCCCCAAATAATATTCCTTTACGTGCTAAGGGGTATCTAGAGAGTGGGATAGGTTTAATAACTACCCTAACCCTAACGCGTACCCTAACCCTAACCCCTACCCTAACCCTAACGCGTACCCTAATCCTAACCCGTACCCTAAACCGAGCCCTAACCCTAACACTATCCCTAACCCTAACCCTAGCCCATACCCTACGCCGTACCAGAACCCCTCCCCGAACCCGTACCCTAAGCCGTACCCTAACCCTAACCCTAACCCTAACCCTAACCCTAAGCTACCCTTGACTGCTTCTGCCTCCAATAGATTTCCTAAGCACTAGTGTTTTAAGGAACAGGTTAAAAAGAGAATCCTAATGTGATTTCTTGAGAATGGGTGTGTTCCTTATCTTATCCTAGTGTCTAAACTCTTCTCCATGGCTGGACCCCCAAATAATATTCCTTTACGTGCTAAGGGGTATCTAGAGAGTGGGATAGGTTTAATAACTACCCTAACCCTAACGCGTACCCTAACCCTAACCCCTACCCTAACCCTAACGCGTACCCTAATCCTAACCCGTACCCTAAACCGAGCCCTAACCCGAACACTAACCCTAAAGCTAACCCTAGCCCATACCCTACGCCGTACCCGAACCCCTCCCCGAACCCGTACCCTAAGCCGTACCCTAACCCTAACCCTAACCCTAACCCTAACCCTAACCCTAAGCTACCCTTGACTGCTTCTGCCTCCAATAGATTTCCTAAGCACTAGTGTTTTAAGGAACAGGTTAAAAAGAGAATCCTAATGTGATTTCTTGAGAATGGGTGTGTTCGTTATCTTATCCTAGTGTCTAAACTCTTCTCCATGGCTGGACCCCCAAATAATATTCCTTTACGTGCTAAGGGGTATCTAGAGAGTGGGATAGGTTTAATAACTACCCTAACCCTAACGCGTACCCTAACCCTAACCCCTACCCTAACCCTAACGCGTACCCTAATCCTAACCCGTACCCTAAACCGAGCCCTAACCCTAACACTAACCCTAACCCTAACCCTAGCCCATACCCTACGCCGTACCCGAACCCCTCCCCGAACCCGTACACTAAGCCGTACCCTAACCCTAACCCTAACCCTAACCCTAACCCTAAGCTACCCTTGACTGCTTCTGCCTCCAATAGATTTCCTAAGCACTAGTGTTTTAAGGAACAGGTTAAAAAGAGAATCCTAATGTGATTTCTTGAGAATGGGTGTGTTCCTTATCTTATCCTAGTGTCTAAACTCTTCTCCATGGCTGGACCCCCAAATAATATTCCTTTACGTGCTAAGGGGTATCTAGAGAGTGGGATAGGTTTAATAACTACCCTAACCCTAACGCGTACCCTAACCCTAACCCCTACCCTAACCCTAACACGTACCCTAATCCTAACCCGTACCCTAAACCGAGCCCTAACCCTAAAACTAACCCTAACCCTAACCCTAGCCCATACCCTACGCCGTACCCGAACCCCTCGCCGAACCCGTACCCTAAGCCGCACCCTAACGCTAACCCTAACCCTAACCCTAACCCTAAGCTACCCTTGACTGCTTCTGCCTCCAATAGATTTCCTAAGCACTAGTGTTTTAAGGAACAGGTTAAAAAGAGAATCCTAATGTGATTTCTTGAGAATGGGTGTGTTCCTTATCTTATCCTAGTGTCTAAACTCTTCTCCATGGCTGGACCCCCAAATAATATTCCTTTACGTGCTAAGGGGTATCTAGAGAGTGGGATAGGTTTAATAACTACCCTAACCCTAACGCGTACCCTAACCCTAACCCCTACCCTAACCCTAACGCGTACCCTAATCCTAACCCGTACCCTAAACCGAGCCCTAACCCTAACACTAACCCTAACCCTAACCCTAGCCCATACCCTACGCCGTACCCGAACCCCTCCCCGAACCCGTACCCTAAGCCGTACCCTAACCCTAACCCTAACCCTAACCCTAACCCTAAGCTACCCTTGACTGCTTCTGCCTCCAATAGATTTCCTAAGCACTAGTGTTTTAAGGAACAGGTTAAAAAGAGAATCCTAATGTGATTTCTTGAGAATGGGTGTGTTCCTTATCTTATCCTAGTGTCTAAACTCTTCTCCATGGCTGGACCCCCAAATAATATTCCTTTACGTGCTAAGGGGTATCTAGAGAGTGGGATAGGTTTAATAACTACCCTAACCCTAACGCGTACCCTAACGCTAACCCCTACCCTAACCCTAATGCGTACCCTAATCCTAACCCGTACCCTAAACCGAGCCCTAACCCTAACACTAACCCTAACCCTAACCCTAGCCCATACCCTACGCCGTACCCGAACCCCTCCCCGAAACCGTACCCTAACCCTAACCCTAACCCTAACCCTAACCCTAAGCTACCCTTGACTGCTTCTGCCTCCAATAGATTTCCTAAGCACTAGTGATTTCCTAAGCAATAGTGTTTTAAGGAACAGGTTAAAAAGAGAATCCTAATGTGATTTCTTGAGAATGGGTGTGTTCCTTATCTTATCTTAGTGTCTAAACTCTTCTCCATGGCTGGACCCCCAAATAATATTCCTTTACGTGCTAAGGGGTATCTAGAGAGTGGGATAGGTTTAATAACTACCCTAACCCTAACGCGTACACTAACCCTAACCCCTACCCTAACCCTAATGCGTACCCTAATCCTAACCCGTACCCTAAACCGAGCCCAACCCTAACACTAACCCTAACCCTAACCCTAGCCCATACCCTACGCCGTACCCGAACACCTCCCCGAACCCGTACACTAAGCCGTACCCTAACCCTAACCCTAACCCTAACCCTAACCCTAAGCTACCCTTGACTGCTTCTGCCTCCAATAGATTTCCTAAGCACTACTGTTTTAAGGAAAAGGTTAAAAAGAGAATCCTAATGTGATTTCTTGAGAATGGGTGTGTTCCTTATCTTATCTTAGTGTCTAAACTCTTCTCCATGGTTGGACCCCCAAATAATATTCCTTTACGTGCTAAGGGGTATCTAGAGAGTGGGATAGGTTTAATAACTACCCTAACCCTAACGCGTACCCTAACCCTAACCCCTACCCTAACCCTAACGCGTACCCTAATCCTAACCCGTACCCTAAACCGAGCCCTAACCCTAACACTAACCCTAACCCTAACCCTAGCCCATACCCTACGCCGTACCCGAACCCCTCCCCGAACCCGTACCCTAAGCCGTACCCTAACCCTAACCCTAACCCTAACCCTAACCCTAAGCTACCCTTGACTGCTTCTGCCTCCAATAGATTTCCTAAGCACTAGTGTTTTAAGGAACAGGTTAAAAAGAGAATCCTAATGTGATTTCTTGAGAATGGGTGTGTTCCTTATCTTATCCTAGTGTCTAAACTCTTCTCCATGGCTGGACCCCCAAATAAGATTCCTTTACGTGCTAAGGGGTATCTAGAGAGTGGGATAGGTTTAATAACTACCCTAACCCTAACGCGTACCCTAACCCTAACCCCTACCCTAACCCTTACGCGTACCCTAATCCTAACCCGTACCCTAAACCGAGCCCTAACCCGAAAACTAACCCTAACCCTAACCCTAGCCCATACCCTACGCCGTACCTGAACCCCTCCCCGAACCCGTACCCTAAGCCGTACCCTAACCCTAACCCTAACCCTAACCCTAACCCTAAGCTACCCTTGACTGCTTCTGCCTCCAATAGATTTCCTAAGCACTAGTGTTTTAAGGAACAGGTTAAAAAGAGAATCCTAATGTGATTTCTTGAGAATGGGTGTGTTCCTTATCTTATCCTAGTGTCTAAACTCTTCTCCATGGCTGGACCCCCAAATAATATTCCTTTACGTGCTAAGGGGTATCTAGAGAGTGGGATAGGTTTAATAACTAACCTAACCCTAACGCGTACCCTAACCCTAACCCCTACCCTAACCCTAACGTGTACCCTAATCCTAACCCGTACCCTAAACCGAGCCCTAACCCTAACACTAACCCTAACCCTAACCCTAGCCCATACCCTACGCCGTACCCGAACCCCTCCCCGAACCCGTACCCTAAGCCGTACCCTAACCCTAACCCTAACCCTAACCCTAACCCTAAGCTACCCTTGACTGCTTCTGCCTCCAATAGATTTCCTAAGCACTAGTGTTTTAAGGAACAGGTTAAAAAGAGAATCCTAATGTGATTTCTTGAGAATGGGTGTGTTCCTTATCTTATCCTAGTGTCTAAACTCTTCTCCATGGCTGGACCCCCAAATAATATTCCTTTACGTGCTAAGGGGTATGTAGAGAGTGGGATAGGTTTAATAACTACCCTAACCCTAACGCGTACCCTAACCCTAACCCCTACCCTAACCCTAACGCGTACCCTAATCCTAACCCGTACCCTAAACCGAGCCCTAACCCTAACACTAACCCTAACCCTAAACCTAGCCCATACCCTACGCCGTACCCGAACCCCTCCCCGAACCCGTACCCTAAGCCGTACCCTAACCCTAACCCTAACCCTAACCCTAAGCTACCCTTGACTGCTTCTGCCTCCAATAGATTTCCTAAGCACTAGTGTTTTAAGGAACAGGTTAAAAAGAGAATCCTAATGTGATTTCTTGAGAATGGGTGTGTTCCTTATCTTATCCTAGTGTCTAAACTCTTCTCCATGGCTGGACCCTCAAATAATATTCCTTTACGTGCTAAGGGGTATCTAGAGAGTGGGATAGGTTTAATAACTACCCTAACCCTAACGCGTACCCTAACCCTAACCCCTACCCTAACCCTAACGCGTACCCTAATCCTAACCCGTACCCTAAACCGAGCCCTAACCCGAACACTAACCCTAACCCTAACCCTAGCCCATACCCTACGCCGTACCTGAACCCCTCCCCGAACCTGTACCCTAAGCCGTACCCTAACCCTAACCCTAACCCTAACCCTAACCCTAAGCTACCCTTGACTGCTTCTGCCTCCAATAGATTTCCTAAGCACTAGTGTTTTAAGGAACAGGTTAAAAAGAGAATCCTAATGTGATTTCTTGAGAATGGGTGTGTTCCTAATCTTATCCTAGTGTCTAAACTCTTCTCCATGGCTGGACCCCCAAATAATATTCCTTTACGTGCTAAGGGGTATCTAGAGAGTGGGATAGGTTTAATAACTACCCTAACCCTAACGCGTACCCTAACCCTAACCCCTACCCTAACCCTAACGCGTACCCTAATCCTAACCCGTACCCTAAACCGAGCCCTAACCCTAACACCAACCCTAACCCTAACCCTAGCCCATACCCTACGCCGTACCCGAACCCCTCCCCGAACCCGTACCCTAAGCCGTACCCTAACCCTAACCCTAACCCTAACCCTAACCCTAAGCTACCCTTGACTGCTTCTGCCTCCAATAGATTTCCTAAGCACTAGTGTTTTAAGGAACAGGTTAAAAAGAGAATCCTAATGTGATTTCTTGAGAATGGGTGTGTTCCTTATCTTATCCTAGTGTCTAAACTCTTCTCCATGGCTGGACCCCCAAATAATATTCCTTTACGTGCTAAGGGGTATCTAGAGAGTGGGATAGGTTTAATAACTACCCTAACCCTAACGCGTACCCTAACCCTAACCCCTACCCTAACCCTAACACGTACCCTAATCCTAACCCGTACCCTAAACCAAGCCCTAACCCTAACACTAACCCTAACCCTAACCCTAGCGCATACCGTACACCGTACCCGAACCCCTCGCCGAACCCGTACCCTAAGCCGCACCCTAACGCTAACCCTAACCCTAACCCTAACCCTAAGCTACCCTTGACTGCTTCTGCCTCCAATAGATTTCCTAAGCACTAGTGTTTTAAGGAACAGGTTAAAAAGAGAATCCTAATGTGATTTCTTGAGAATGGGTGTGTTCCTTATCTTATCCTAGTGTCTAAACTCTTCTCCATGGCTGGACATCCAAATAATATTCCTTTACGTGCTAAGGGGTATCTAGACAGTGGGATAGGTTTAATAACTACCCTAACCCTAACGCGTACCCTAACCCTAACCCCTACCCTAACCCTAACGCGTACCCTAATCCTAACCCGTACCCTAAACCGAGCCCTAACCCTAACACTAACCCTAACCCTAACCCTGGCCCATACCCTACACCGTACCCGAACCCCTCCCCGAACCCGTACCCTAAGCCGTACCCTAACCCTAACCCAACCCTAACCCTAACCCTAACCTACCCTTGACTGCTTCTGCCTCCAATAGATTTCCTAAGCACTAGTGTTTTAAGGAACAGGTTAAAAAGAGAATCCTAATGTGATTTCTTGAGAATGGGTGTGTTCCTTATCTTATCCTAGTGTATAAACTCTTCTCCATGGCTGGACCCCCAAATAATATTCCTTTACGTGCTAAGGGGTATCTAGAGAGTGGGATAGGTTTAATAACTACCCTAACCCTAACGCGTACCCTAACCCTAACCCCTACCCTAACCCTAACGCGTACCCTAATCCTAACCCGTACCCTAAACCGAGCCCTAACCCGAACACTAACCCTAACCCTAACCCTAGCCCATACCCTACGCCGTACCTGAACCCCTCCCCGAACCCGTACCCTAAGCCATACCCTAAACCTAACCCTAACCCTACCCCTAACCCTAAGCTACCCTTGACTGCTTCTGCCTCCAATAGATTTCCTAAGCACTAGTGTTTTAAGGAACAGGTTAAAAAGAGAATCCTAATGTGATTTCTTGAGAATGGGTGTGTTCCTTATCTTATCCTAGTGTCTAAACTCTTCTCCATGGCTGGACCCCCAAATAATATTCCTTTACGTGCTAAGGGGTATCTAGAGAGTGGGATAGGTTTAATAACTACCCTAACCCTAACGCGTAACCTAACCCTAACCCCTACCCTAACCCTAACGCGTACCCTAATCCTAACCCGTACCCTAAACCGAGCCCTAACCCTAACACTAACCCTAACCCTAACCCTAGCCCATACCCTACGCTGTACCCGAACCCCTCCCCGAACCCGTACCCTAAGCCGTACCCTAACCCTAACCCTAACCCTAACCCTAACCCTAAGCTACCCTTGACTGCTTCTGCCTCCAATAGATTTCCTAAGCACTAGTGTTTTAAGGAACAGGTTAAAAAGAGAATCCTGATGTGATTTCTTGAGAATGGGTGTGTTCCTTATCTTATCCTAGTGTCTATACTCTTCTCCATGGCTGGACCCCCAAATAATATTCCTTTACGTGCTAAGGGGTATCTAGAGAGTGGGATAGGTTTAATAACTACCCTAACCCTAACGCGTACCCTAACCCTAACCCCTACCCTAACCCTAACACGTACCCTAATCCTAACCCGTACCCTAAACCAAGCCCTAACCCTAACACTAACCCTAACCCTAACCCTAGCCCATACCCTACGCCGTACCCGAACCCCTCGCCGAGCCCGTACCCTAAGCCGCACCCTAACGCTAACCCTAACCCTAACCCTAACCCTAAGCTACCCTTGACTGCTTCTGCCTCCAATAGATTTCCTAAGCACTAGTGTTTTAAGGAACAGGTTAAAAAGAGAATCCTAATGTGATTTCTTGAGAATGGGTGTGTTCCTTATCTTATCCTAGTGTCTAAACTCTTCTCCATGGCTGGACCCCCAAATAATATTCCTTTACGTGCTAAGGGGTATCTAGAGAGTGGGATAGGTTTAATAACTACCCTAACCCTAACGCGTACCCTAACCCCTACCCTAACCCTAACGCGTACCCTAATCCTAACCCGTAACCTAAACCGAGCCCTAAGCCTAACATAACCCTAACCCTAACCCTAGCCCATACCCTACGCCGTACCCGAACCCCTCCCCGAACCCGTACCCTAAGCCGTACCCTAACCCTAACCCTAACCCTAACCCTAACCCTAAGCTACCCTTGACTGCTTCTGCCTCCAATAGATTTCCTAAGCACTAGTGATTTAAGGAACAGGTTAAAAAGAGAATCCTAATGTGATTTCTTGAGAATGGGTGTGTTCCTTATCTTATCCTAGTGTCTAAACTCTTCTCCATGGCTGGACCCCCAAATAATATTCCTTTACGTGCTAAGGGGTATCTAGAGAGTGGGATAGGTTTAATAACTACCCTAACCCTAACGCGTACCCTAACCCTAACCCCTACCCTAACCCTAACGCGTACCCTAATCCTAACCCGTACCCTAAACCGAGCCCTAACCCTAACACTAACCCTAACCCTAACCCTAGCCCATACCCTACGCCGTACCTGAACCCCTCCCCGAACCCGTACCCTAAGCCGTACCCTAACCCTAACCCTAACCCTAACCCTAACCCTAAGCTACCCTTGACTGCTTCTGCCTCCAATAGATTTCCTAAGCACTAGTGTTTTAAGGAACAGGTTAAAAAGAGAATCCTAATGTGATTTCTTGAGAATGGGTGTGTTCCTTATCTTATCCTAGTGTCTAAACTCTTCTCCATGGCTGGACCCCCAAATAATATTCCTTTACGTGCTAAGGGGTATCTAGAGAGTGGGATAGGTTTAATAACTACCCTAACCCTAACGCGTACCCTAACCCTAACCCCTACCCTAACCCTAACGCGTACCCTAATCCTAACCCGTACCCTAAACCGAGCCCTAACCCTAACACTAACCCTAACCCTAACCCTAGCCCATACCCTACGTTGTACCCGAACCCCTCCCCGAACCCGTACCCTAAGCCGTACCCTAACCCTAACCCTAACCCTAACCCTAACCCTAAGCTACCCTTGACTGCTTCTGCCTCCAATAGATTTCCTAAGCACTAGTGTTTTAAGGAACAGGTTAAAAAGAGAATCCTAATGTGATTTCTTGAGAATGGGTGTGTTCCTTATCTTATCCTAGTGTCTAAACTCTTCTCCATGGCTGGACCCCCAAATAATATTCCTTTACGTGCTAAGGGGTATCTAGAGAGTGGGATAGGTTTAATAACTACCCTAACCCTAACGCGTACCCTAACCCTAACCCCTACCCTAACCCTAACACGTACCCTAATCCTAACCCGTACCCTAAACCGAGCCCTAACCCTAACACTAACCCTAACCCTAACCCTAGCCCATACCCTACGCCGTACCCGAACCCCTCGCCGAACCCGTACCCTAAGCCGCACCCTAACGCTAACCCTAACCCTAACCCTAACCCTAAGCTACCCTTGACTGCTTCTGCCTCCAATAGATTTCCTAAGCACTAGTGTTTTAAGGAACAGGTTAAAAAGAGAATCCTAATGTGATTTCTTGAGAATGGGTGTGTTCCTTATCTTATCCTAGTGTCTAAACTCTTCTCCATGGCTGGACCCCCAAATAATATTCCTTTACGTGCTAAGGGGTATCTAGACAGTGGGATAGGTTTAATAACTACCCTAACCCTAATGCGTACCCTAACCCTAACCCCTACCCTAACCCTAACGCGTACCCTAATCCTAACCCGTACCCTAAACCGAGCCCTAACCCTAACACTAACCCTAACCCTAACCCTAGCCCATACCCTACGCCGTACCTGAACCCCTCCCCGAACCCGTACCCTAAGCCGTACCCTAACCCTAACACTAACCCTAACCCTAACCCTAAGCTACCCTTGACTGCTTCTGCCTCCAATAGATTTCCTAAGCACTAGTGTTTTAAGGAACAGGTTAAAAAGAGAATCCTAATGTGATTTCTTGAGAATGGGTGTGTTCCTTATCTTATCCTAGTGTCTAAACTCTTCTCCATGGCTGGACCCCCAAATAATATTCCTTTACGTGCTAAGGGGTATGTAGAGAGTGGGATAGGTTTAATAACTACCCTAACCCTAACGCGTACCCTAACCCTAACCCCTACCCTAACCCTAACGCGTACCCTAATCCTAACCCGTACCCTAAACCGAGCCCTAACCCTAACACTAACCCTAACCCTAAACCTAGCCCATACCCTACGCCGTACCCGAACCCCTCCCCGAACCCGTACCCTAAGCCGTACCCTAACCCTAACCCTAACCCTAACCCTAAGCTACCCTTGACTGCTTCTGCCTCCAATAGATTTCCTAAGCACTAGTGTTTTAAGGAACAGGTTAAAAAGAGAATCCTAATGTGATTTCTTGAGAATGGGTGTGTTCCTTATCTTATCCTAGTGTCTAAACTCTTCTCCATGGCTGGACCCCCAAATAATATTCCTTTACGTGCTAAGGGGTATCTAGAGAGTGGGATAGGTTTAATAACTACCCTAACCCTAACGCGTACCCTAACCCTAACCCCTACCCTAACCCTAACGCGTACCCTAATCCTAACCCGTACCCTAAACCGAGCCCTAACCCGAACACTAACCCTAACCCTAACCCTAGCCCATACCCTACGCCGTACCTGAACCCCTCCCCGAACCTGTACCCTAAGCCGTACCCTAACCCTAACCCTAACCCTAACCCTAACCCTAAGCTACCCTTGACTGCTTCTGCCTCCAATAGATTTCCTAAGCACTAGTGTTTTAAGGAACAGGTTAAAAAGAGAATCCTAATGTGATTTCTTGAGAATGGGTGTGTTCCTAATCTTATCCTAGTGTCTAAACTCTTCTCCATGGCTGGACCCCCAAATAATATTCCTTTACGTGCTAAGGGGTATCTAGAGAGTGGGATAGGTTTAATAACTACCCTAACCCTAACGCGTACCCTAACCCTAACCCCTACCCTAACCCTAACGCGTACCCTAATCCTAACCCGTACCCTAAACCGAGCCCTAACCCTAACACCAACCCTAACCCTAACCCTAGCCCATACCCTACGCCGTACCCGAACCCCTCCCCGAACCCGTACCCTAAGCCGTACCCTAACCCTAACCCTAACCCTAACCCTAACCCTAAGCTACCCTTGACTGCTTCTGCCTCCAATAGATTTCCTAAGCACTAGTGTTTTAAGGAACAGGTTAAAAAGAGAATCCTAATGTGATTTCTTGAGAATGGGTGTGTTCCTTATCTTATCCTAGTGTCTAAACTCTTCTCCATGGCTGGACCCCCAAATAATATTCCTTTACGTGCTAAGGGGTATCTAGAGAGTGGGATAGGTTTAATAACTACCCTAACCCTAACGCGTACCCTAACCCTAACCCCTACCCTAACCCTAACACGTACCCTAATCCTAACCCGTACCCTAAACCAAGCCCTAACCCTAACACTAACCCTAACCCTAACCCTAGCGCATACCCTACACCGTACCCGAACCCCTCGCCGAACCCGTACCCTAAGCCGCACCCTAACGCTAACCCTAACCCTAACCCTAACCCTAAGCTACCCTTGACTGCTTCTGCCTCCAATAGATTTCCTAAGCACTAGTGTTTTAAGGAACAGGTTAAAAAGAGAATCCTAATGTGATTTCTTGAGAATGGGTGTGTTCCTTATCTTATCCTAGTGTCTAAACTCTTCTCCATGGCTGGACATCCAAATAATATTCCTTTACGTGCTAAGGGGTATCTAGACAGTGGGATAGGTTTAATAACTACCCTAACCCTAACGCGTACCCTAACCCTAACCCCTACCCTAACCCTAACGCGTACCCTAATCCTAACCCGTACCCTAAACCGAGCCCTAACCCTAACACTAACCCTAACCCTAACCCTAGCCCATACCCTACACCGTACCCGAACCCCTCCCCGAACCCGTACCCTAAGCCGTACCCTAACCCTAACCCTAACCCTAACCCTAACCCTAACCTACCCTTGACTGCTTCTGCCTCCAATAGATTTCCTAAGCACTAGTGTTTTAAGGAACAGGTTAAAAAGAGAATCCTAATGTGATTTCTTGAGAATGGGTGTGTTCCTTATCTTATCCTAGTGTATAAACTCTTCTCCATGGCTGGACCCCCAAATAATATTCCTTTACGTGCTAAGGGGTATCTAGAGAGTGGGATAGGTTTAATAACTACCCTAACCCTAACGCGTACCCTAACCCTAACCCCTACCCTAACCCTAACGCGTACCCTAATCCTAACCCGTACCCTAAACCGAGCCCTAACCCGAACACTAACCCTAACCCTAACCCTAGCCCATACCCTACGCCGTACCTGAACCCCTCCCCGAACCCGTACCCTAAGCCATACCCTAAACCTAACCCTAACCCTACCCCTAACCCTAAGCTACCCTTGACTGCTTCTGCCTCCAATAGATTTCCTAAGCACTAGTGTTTTAAGGAACAGGTTAAAAAGAGAATCCTAATGTGATTTCTTGAGAATGGGTGTGTTCCTTATCTTATCCTAGTGTCTAAACTCTTCTCCATGGCTGGACCCCCAAATAATATTCCTTTACGTGCTAAGGGGTATCTAGAGAGTGGGATAGGTTTAATAACTACCCTAACCCTAACGCGTAACCTAACCCTAACCCCTACCCTAACCCTAACGCGTACCCTAATCCTAACCCGTACCCTAAACCGAGCCCTAACCCTAACACTAACCCTAACCCTAACCCTAGCCCATACCCTACGCTGTACCCGAACCCCTCCCCGAACCCGTACCCTAAGCCGTACCCTAACCCTAACCCTAACCCTAACCCTAACCCTAAGCTACCCTTGACTGCTTCTGCCTCCAATAGATTTCCTAAGCACTAGTGTTTTAAGGAACAGGTTAAAAAGAGAATCCTGATGTGATTTCTTGAGAATGGGTGTGTTCCTTATCTTATCCTAGTGTCTAAACTCTTCTCCATGGCTGGACCCCCAAATAATATTCCTTTACGTTCTAAGGGGTATCTAGAGAGTGGGATAGGTTTAATAACTACCCTAACCCTAACGCGTACCCTAACCCTAACCCCTACCCTAACCCTAACACGTACCCTAATCCTAACCCGTACCCTAAACCAAGCCCTAACCCTAACACTAACCCTAACCCTAACCCTAGCCCATACCCTACGCCGTACCCGAACCCCTCGCCGAACCCGTACCCTAAGCCGCACCCTAACGCTAACCCTAACCCTAACCCTAACCCTAAGCTACCCTTGACTGCTTCTGCCTCCAATAGATTTCCTAAGCACTAGTGTTTTAAGGAACAGGTTAAAAAGAGAATCCTAATGTGATTTCTTGAGAATGGGTGTGTTCCTTATCTTATCCTAGTGTCTAAACTCTTCTCCATGGCTGGACCCCCAAATAATATTCCTTTACGTGCTAAGGGGTATCTAGAGAGTGGGATAGGTTTAATAACTACCCTAACCCTAACGCGTACCCTAACCCTAACCCCTACCCTAACCCTAACGCGTACCCTAATCCTAACCCGTACCCTAAACCGAGCCCTAACCCTAACACTAACCATAACCCTAACCCTAGCCCATACCCTACGCCGTACCTGAACCCCTCCCCGAACCCGTACCCTAAGCCGTACCCTAACCCTAACCCTAACCCTAACCCTAACCCTAAGCTACCCTTGACTGCTTCTGCCTCCAATAGATTTCCTAAGCACTAGTGTTTTAAGGAACAGGTTAAAAAGAGAATCCTAATGTGATTTCTTGAGAATGGGTGTGTTCCTTATCTTATCCTAGTGTCTAAACTCTTCTCCATGGCTGGACCCCCAAATAATATTCCTTTACGTGCTAAGGGGTATCTAGAGAGTGGGATAGGTTTAATAACTACCCTAACCCTAACGCGTACCCTAACCCTAACCCCTACCCTAACCCTAACGCGTACCCTAATCCTAACCCGTACCCTAAACCGAGCCCTAACCCTAACACTAACCCTAACCCTAACCCTAGCCCATACCCTACGTTGTACCCGAACCCCTCCCCGAACCCGTACCCTAAGCCGTACCCTAACCCTAACCCTAACCCTAACCCTAACCCTAAGCTACCCTTGACTGCTTCTGCCTCCAATAGATTTCCTAAGCACTAGTGTTTTAAGGAACAGGTTAAAAAGAGAATCCTAATGTGATTTCTTGAGAATGGGTGTGTTCCTTATCTTATCCTAGTGTCTAAACTCTTCTCCATGGCTGGACCCCCAAATAATATTCCTTTACGTGCTAAGGGGTATCTAGAGAGTGGGATAGGTTTAATAACTACCCTAACCCTAACGCGTACCCTAACCCTAACCCCTACCCTAACCCTAACACGTACCCTAATCCTAACCCGTACCCTAAACCAAGCCCTAACCCTAACACTAACCCTAACCCTAACCCTAGCCCATACCCTACGCCGTACCCGAACCCCTCGCCGAACCCGTACCCTAAGCCGCACCCTAACGCTAACCCTAACCCTAACCCTAACCCTAAGCTACCCTTGACTGCTTCTGCCTCCAATAGATTTCCTAAGCACTAGTGTTTTAAGGAACAGGTTAAAAAGAGAATCCTAATGTGATTTCTTGAGAATGGGTGTGTTCCTTATCTTATCCTAGTGTCTAAACTCTTCTCCATGGCTGGACCCCCAAATAATATTCCTTTACGTGCTAAGGGGTATCTAGACAGTGGGATAGGTTTAATAACTACCCTAACCCTAATGCGTACCCTAACCCTAACCCCTACCCTAACCCTAACGCGTACCCTAATCCTAACCCGTACCCTAAACCGAGCCCTAACCCTAACACTAACCCTAACCCTAGCCCATACCCTACGCCGTACCTGAACCCCTCCCCGAACCCGTACCCTAAGCCGTACCCTAACCCTAACACTAACCCTAACCCTAACCCTAAGCTACCCTTGACTGCTTCTGCCTCCAATAGATTTCCTAAGCACTAGTGTTTTAAGGAACAGGTTAAAAAGAGAATCCTAATGTGATTTCTTGAGAATGGGTGTGTTCCTTATCTTATCCTAGTGTCTAAACTCTTCTCCATGGCTGGACCCCCAAATAATATTCCTTTACGTGCTAAGGGGTATCTAGAGAGTGGGATAGGTTTAATAACTACCCTAACCCTAACGCGTACCCTAACCCTAACCCCTACCCTAACACTAACGCGTACCCTAATCCTAACCCGTACCCTAAACCGAGCCCTAAGCCTAACAATAACCCTAACCCTAACCCTAGCCCATACCCTACGCCGTACCCGAACCCCTCCCCGAACCCGTACCCTAAGCCGTACCCTAACCCTAACCCTAACCCTAACCCTAACCCTAAGCTACCCTTGACTGCTTCTACCTCCAATAGATTTCCTAAGCACTAGTGATTTAAGGAACAGGTTAAAAAGAGAATCCTAATGTGATTTCTTGAGAATGGGTGTGTTCCTTATCTTATCCTAGTGTCTAAACTCTTCTCCATGGCTGGACCCGCAAATAATATTCCTTTACGTGCTAAGGGGTATCTAGAGAGTGGGATAGGTTTTATAACTACCCTAACCCTAACGCGTACCCTAACCCTAACCCCTACCCTAACCCTAACGCGTACCCTAATCCTAACCCATACCCTAAACCGAGCCCTAACCCTAACACTAACCCTAACCCTAACCCTAGCCCATACCCTACGCCGTACCTGAACCCCTCCCCGAACCCGTACCCTAAGCCGTACCCTAACCCTAACCCTAACCCTAACCCTAACCCTAAGCTACCCTTGACTGCTTCTGCCTCCAATAGATTTCCTAAGCACTAGTGTTTTAAGGAACAGGTTAAAAAGAGAATCCTAATGTGATTTCTTGAGAATGGGTGTGTTCCTTATCTTATCCTAGTGTCTAAACTCTTCTCCATGGCTGGACCCCCAAATAATATTCCTTTACGTGCTAAGGGGTATCTAGAGAGTGGGATAGGTTTAATAACTACCCTAACCCTAACGCGTACCCTAACCCTAACCCCTACCCTAACCCTAACGCGTACCCTAATCCTAACCCGTACCCTAAACCGAGCCCTAACCCTAACACTAACCCTAACCCTAACCCTAGCCCATACCCTACGCCGTACCCGAACCCCTCCCCGAACCCGTACCCTAAGCCGTACCCTAACCCTAACCCTAACCCTAACCCTAACCCTAAGCTACCCTTGACTGCTTCTGCCTCCAATAGATTTCCTAAGCACTAGTGTTTTAAGGAACAGGTTAAAAAGAGAATCCTAATGTGATTTCTTGAGAATGGGTGTGTTCCTTATCTTATCCTAGTGTCTAAACTCTTCTCCATGGCTGGACCCCCAAATAATATTCCTTTACGTGCTAAGGGGTATCTAGAGAGTGGGATAGGTTTAATAACTACCCTAACCCTAACGCGTAACCTAACCCTAACCCCTACCCAAACCCTAACGCGTACCCTAATCCTAACCCGTACACTAAACCGAGCCCTAACCCTAACACTAACCCTAACCCTAACCGTAGCCCATACCCTATGCCGTACCCGAACCCCTCCCCGAACCCGTACCCTAAGCCGTACCGTAACCCTAACCCTAACCCTAACCCTAACCCTAAGCTACCCTTGACTGCTTCTGCCTCCAATAGATTTCCTAAGCACTAGTGTTTTAAGGAACAGGTTAAAAAGAGAATCCTAATGTGATTTCTTGAGAATGGGTGTGTTCCTTATCTTATCCTAGTGTCTAAACTCTTCTCCATGGCTGGACCCCCAAATAATATTCCTTTACGTGCTAAGGGGTATCTAGAGAGTGGGATAGGTTTAATAACTACCCTAACCCTAACGCGTACCCTAACCCTAACCCCTACCCTAACCCTAACGCGTACCCTAATCCTAACCCGTACCCTAAACCGAGCCCTAACCCTAACACTAACCCTAACCCTAACCCTAGCCCATACCCTACGCCGTACCCGAACCCCTCCCCGAACCCGTACCCTAAGCCGTACCCTAACCCTAACCCTAACCCTAACCCTAACCCTAAGCTACCCTTGACTGCTTCTGCCTCCAATAGATTTCCTAAGCACTAGTGTTTTAAGGAACAGGTTAAAAAGAGAATCCTAATGTGATTTCTTGAGAATGGGTGTGTTCCTTATCTTATCCTAGTGTCTAAACTCTTCTCCATGGCTGGACCCCCAAATAATATTCCTTTACGTGCTAAGGGGTATCTAGAGAGTGGGATAGGTTTAATAACTACCCTAACCCTAACGCGTACCCTAACCCTAACCCCTACCCTAACCCTAACGCGTACCCTAATCCTAACCCGTACCCTAAACCGAGCCCTAACCCTAACACTAACCCTAACCCTAACCCTAGCCCATACCCTACGCCGTACCCGAACCCCTCGCCGAACCCGTACCCTAAGCCGCACCCTAACGCTAACCCTAACCCTAACCCTAACCCTAAGCTACCCTTGACTGCTTCTGCCTCCAATAGATTTCCTAAGCACTAGTGTTTTAAGGAACAGGTTAAAAAGAGAATCCTAATGTGATTTCTTGAGAATGGGTGTGTTCCTTATCTTATCCTAGTGTCTAAACTCTTCTCCATGGCTGGACCCCCAAATAATATTCCTTTACGTGCTAAGGGGTATCTAGACAGTGGGATAGGTTTAATAACTACCCTAACCCTAACGCGTACCCTAACCCTAACCCCTACCCTAACCCTAACGCGTACCCTAATCCTAACCCGTACCCTAAACCGAGCCCTAACCCTAACACTAACCCTAACCCTAACCCTAGCCCATACCCTACGCCGTACCTGAACCCCTCCCCGAACCCGTACCCTAAGCCGTACCCTAACCCTAACACTAACCCTAACCCTAACCCTAAGCTACCCTTGACTGCTTCTGCCTCCAATAGATTTCCTAAGCACTAGTGTTTTAAGGAACAGGTTAAAAAGAGAATCCTAATGTGATTTCTTGAGAATGGGTGTGTTCCTTATCTTATCCTAGTGTCTAAACTCTTCTCCATGGCTGGACCCCCAAATAATATTCCTTTACGTGCTAAGGGGTATCTAGAGAGTGGGATAGGTTTAATAACTACCCTAACCCTAACGCGTACCCTAACCCTAACCCCTACCCTAACACTAACGCGTACCCTAATCCTAACCCGTACCCTAAACCGAGCCCTAAGCCTCACAATAACCCTAACCCTAACCCTAGCCCATACCCTACGCCGTACCCGAACCCCTCCCCGAACCCGTACCCTAAGCCGTACCCTAACCCTAACCCTAACCCTAACCCTAACCCTAAGCTACCCTTGACTGCTTCTACCTCCAATAGATTTCCTAAGCACTAGTGATTTAAGGAACAGGTTAAAAAGAGAATCCTAATGTGATTTCTTGAGAATGGGTGTGTTCCTTATCTTATCCTAGTGTCTAAACTCTTCTCCATGGCTGGACCCCCAAATAATATTCCTTTACGTGCTAAGGGGTATCTAGAGAGTGGGATAGGTTTTATAACTACCCTAACCCTAACGCGTACCCTAACCCTAACCCCTACCCTAACCCTAACGCGTACCCTAATCCTAACCCGTACCCTAAACCGAGCCCTAACCCTAACACTAACCCTAACCCTAACCCTAGCCCATACCCTACGCCGTACCTGAACCCCTCCCCGAACCCGTACCCTAAGCCGTACCCTAACCCTAACCCTAACCCTAACCCTAACCCTAAGCTACCCTTGACTGCTTCTGCCTCCAATAGATTTCCTAAGCACTAGTGTTTTAAGGAACAGGTTAAAAAGAGAATCCTAATGTGATTTCTTGAGAATGGGTGTGTTCCTTATCTTATCCTAGTGTCTAAACTCTTCTCCATGGCTGGACCCCCAAATAATATTCCTTTACGTGCTAAGGGGTATCTAGAGAGTGGGATAGGTTTAATAACTACCCTAACCCTAACGCGTACCCTAACCCTAACCCCTACCCTAACCCTAACGCGTACCCTAATCCTAACCCGTACCCTAAACCGAGCCCTAACCCTAACACTAACCCTAACCCTAACCCTAGCCCATACCCTACGCCGTACCCGAACCCCTCCCCGAACCCGTACCCTAAGCCGTACCCTAACCCTAACCCTAACCCTAACCCTAACCCTAAGCTACCCTTGACTGCTTCTGCCTCCAATAGATTTCCTAAGCACTAGTGTTTTAAGGAACAGGTTAAAAAGAGAATCCTAATGTGATTTCTTGAGAATGGGTGTGTTCCTTATCTTATCCTAGTGTCTAAACTCTTCTCCATGGCTGGACCCCCAAATAATATTCCTTTACGTGCTAAGGGGTATCTAGAGAGTGGGATAGGTTTAATAACTACCCTAACCCTAACGCGTAACCTAACCCTAACCCCTACCCAAACCCTAACGCGTACCCTAATCCTAACCCGTACACTAAACCGAGCCCTAACCCTAACACTAACCCTAACCCTAACCGTAGCCCATACCCTATGCCGTACCCGAACCCCTCCCCGAACCCGTACCCTAAGCCGTACCGTAACCCTAACCCTAACCCTAACCCTAACCCTAAGCTACCCTTGACTGCTTCTGCCTCCAATAGATTTCCTAAGCACTAGTGTTTTAAGGAACAGGTTAAAAAGAGAATCCTAATGTGATTTCTTGAGAATGGGTGTGTTCCTTATCTTATCCTAGTGTCTAAACTCTTCTCCATGGCTGGACCCCCAAATAATATTCCTTTACGTGCTAAGGGGTATCTAGAGAGTGGGATAGGTTTAATAACTACCCTAACCCTAACGCGTAACCTAACCCTAACCCCTACCCAAACCCTAACGAGTACCCTAATCCTAACCCGTACACTAAACCGAGCCCTAACCCTAACACTAACCCTAACCCTAACCGTAGCCCATACCCTATGCCGTACCCGAACCCCTCCCCGAACCCGTACCCTAAGCCGTACCGTAACCCTAACCCTAACCCTAACCCTAACCCTAAGCTACCCTTGACTGCTTCTGCCTCCAATAGATTTCCTAAGCACTAGTGTTTTAAGGAACAGGTTAAAAAGAGAATCCTAATGTGATTTCTTGAGAATGGGTGTGTTCCTTATCTTATCCTAGTGTCTAAACTCTTCTCCATGGCTGGACCCCCAAATAATATTCCTTTACGTGCTAAGGGGTATCTAGAGAGTGGGATAGGTTTAATAACTACCCTAACCCTAACGCGTACCCTAACCCTAACCCCTACCCTAACCCTAACGCGTACCCTAATCCTAACCCGTACCCTAAACCGAGCCCTAACCCTAACACTAACCCTAACCCTAACACTAGCCCATACCCTACGCCGTACCCGAACCCCTCCCTGAACCCGTACCCTAAGCCGTACCCTAAACCTAACCCTAACCCTAACCCTAACCCTAAGCTACCCTTGACTGCTTCTGCCTCCAATAGATTTCCTAAGCACTAGTGTTTTAAGGAACAGGTTAAAAAGAGAATCCTAATGTGATTTCTTGAGAATGGGTGTGTTCCTTATCTTATCCTAGTGTCTAAACTCTTCTCCAGGGCTGGACCCCCAAATAATATTCCTTTACGTGCTAAGGGGTATCTAGAGAGTGGGATAGGTTTA